>NC_133618.1:634889528-634994528 GCF_048593235.1 Sminthopsis crassicaudata | reverse complement strand
GGACCAAACAAAGTCAGTTCAGAGAGGCTCATCTTTGGTCCCAAGAGTGGGGAATGATTGTTTCTGGCCAAAGAACTAATGGAAGGGATAGTCAGAGGAATAAAATCATAGAATTGAGATAATGAATCAACCAGCATTTTTAAGGGCCTACTTTGTGCCAGGGCTGGGAATATGAAGACAAAAAACCCAACAACAAACAAAATGACTCCCTACTGTCACTGTGTATTAGAGAGCACATATTGCGCGTTGGGGCGGGGGAAGGCAAAGGGCTGAGGGAGGTTAGCTCCACTAGGGCAGGGACTGACTTTATATTTTATCCCCAGCACTCAGCAAGCCCTTCATAAACACCTGTTTCCTCCCTCCTTCCCTTCCCTCCTTCTTTCTTTTCTTCTTTCCTTCCCCTTTTTTCTTTCCTTTTTCCTTTCCTTCCCTTTCCTTTCCCTTTTCCTTTCCCTCTTCCTATTAAGCCCTCTTTAGGAGCATGCTCTCTGTGCCATATTAAGCCCACTTTCTGACCTGTTCCAATTCTTGTGTCTTCTTTTATCCCCCTCTCCTCAGTCCTTTCTCTAACAATACTAACAGTTCAGCTAGAGTTTATATATCACTTCATATAGGTTTGCAGAGCACTTTCTATAGGTTTTCTCCCTGAATCCTTCCAATGACTGGGTGAGGTAGGTCCTTGTGGATTTGGGGGCATGAGCGTGATGTGATTTGCCAGTATAACAAGCTTGCCCTGGCCCCTCTCTCAGGGCCAAACCCGGCCTGTTTTACCTCCGTCCTGCTTCTCTGATGCCCTGAAAGGGTGAGTAGGCCTGACTTTTCTCTGCCATTGACTTGAACCTCCACTAACTGTGTCCCCCCCACCTCACCTTTTGGGAGTTTGGTGAACAATGCAGTTCCTTTAATCATTAAATATCAGATTAACTTTAATTAACTTTTATTTCAAAGCCGTAGCAAGAATAAAATATAAGCCCAACCGCTCAGTACGTGATTCCCCATCATCTCGGTCTCTGATGAGTGGGGGGATATGGGCATTGGGCTCACAGTTTACCTCAATTCCTCCATAGCATCAGTCCCACCAAGTTCAAGTGTAAAATCCCTCTGGCTGCCTTCCTGGGCCCCTTGGTCCGGGAGCCTCACCACTGGACTGGCTGCAACATCTGGCCTGGCGGTGGGTGGGAGCCGGGCACCTGGGGGGCCCCCAAGGCTTTCACTTCTACATCTCTAGTGGAACCAGCCTCAGCCTGGAGGCTCAGGCCTCCAGTTTTTGAGTTCTGCCAACCAAGCCATTTTGGGTCTTCCTCCTTCCAAAGCTGTTTTTTGCACAACCCTCTTTCCCAACCTTCCCAACGGACTTTGGACTGTGGGTTCCTCGCTCATGTTTGTGAGGGAGCCTTGGGGATTGGGGAGTGGGGGAGGCCCCGGCCCAGGCTCCCATAAGGCAAGGAAGCAGCGGCCTCCTTTCACTTCATTGTTCTCTCCCCCTTCTTAACCTTGGAAACCACAGAAAAGTCAGCAACCATTTTGATTTTAGACATAAAGAAGCAGCAGCTAAAACCACATACACCTCCCCTAGCAAGCTGTGGCTCAGCAGACATTGATTAAGGGCTCATACTCAGGGCCAAGGACACAAAAGGACATTTCAGGGAGGCCCTGCCCTCATGGAGTTTATAATCCAACAGTGGGGGGGGGGGGGAGGAGAGGAGGAGAGGAGGAGAAGTACAAAGCTGCCTTTGGGATCAGAGAACCTGAGTGCGAATCCTACCTCAAACACTTCCTACCTGTGTGATCTTGGACAGGTCACTTCTCAGGTTCTTACTTTCCTCAGTATTAAAATGGACCAGATGGCCTCCAAGTCCTTTTCCGGCTCTAAGAGTGAGTGGAGTCATCTGGCACTTTAAAATCTACAAAATGCTTTCTACAGCTACCTGTTTTTACTCCCGTCACAAGGCTGGGAAGGAGGCAGAGACAATGCTTCTGTGCTCATTTTACAGATGGGAAAACTGAGGTTCAGCATCAACTAGCTGCCCCATAAAGAGAATACAAGCTCTTTTAAATGAACTAAATGGTGGAACTAGTTTTAGGAAAGTGAAAAGAAGTCATCTCTTATTGCAAGGACTTAAAATGACCTTACTGTGATCTTTTGCACAGCCAAGATATTATATAAAACAAAATTTATGGTTGACTTCTTTATTAATAAGTTACATATTGAATAACTTTATTTAATCATAGGAAATTAAGGAATTTAACATATAGAGATGAATAATTACTATAACAAAAGGAGGTTTCTCCAGTTTATTCAATAAGTAATAGTTAATGAAACTAGGTTATTGAAAAAGAGAATGTTAACTTTTCTAGCCAATAATACTCAAACAAGGGGCAAACAGGTGGCGCAGTGGATAGAGCACCAGCCCTAAAGTCTGGAGGACCTGAGTTCAAATCCAACCTCAGACACTTAACACTTCCTAGCTGTGTCACCCTGGGTAAGTCACTTAATCCAAATTGCCTCAGAAAACAAAAAAACAAAACAAAACAAACAAACAAACAAAAAAAGTTATTCTAGTTATTCTAGAGCTCAGGATGATAAGATTCAATATGGCAATGAGTCCAATAGTAGGCTCAAAGATCAGAGTGCTCAACTATAATACTTGCCACACATATATACACATATTTATTTCAAAACCTTGAGGTTCTACATTTTCACTGGTATGATATTTTCATCCCACTGATATAAAGTGTAGATTCTCTACAGTTCCATAGCTGCTCTCTGAGAGCCTTGCTCATCCCAGACCACTGTGGAGAGTGATGAGCCTTTCCTATGTTAACAAAACTGGTCCCTCTGCAGCAAATCCAGACGCCCAATGTGGTGAAGCAACAGGCCCAGGAAGGATCATCCAGAAAGACGGGGGATGTTTGCCATTGAGCAGATGCTTAATAAATGCTTCTTAAATGACTAGAAATTGTGTATTACAGTTAGTCCCTGTGATATCTTCTTGGGATACTGAGGGGCCTTTGAGTCTCCAAAGCCTCAATTCTGAGAGGTTCTAACCAACTGGACAGGTTTGAGTTTGGGCTTAATGATGGGCTTCTGTTATCTAAGAACTCTCCGAGCTAGGACGGAGAGGTCCATAACTTGCATTTAAATCCTGTCTTTCTTAGGGAGTTGATTAATAGCTTGTTCTGTTTCTTTTTCTAAAATGGGACTATTTAACCAATTTACTTCCTCCTCTGTTAATCTGGGAGGCCTATATTTTTGGAGGTATTCCTCCATTTCCCTTAGGTTCTCAAATTTATCCGCATAAAGTTGGGCAAAGTAACTCCTAATTATTGCTCTAACTTCCTCTTCATTGTGGGAAGTTCTCCCTTTTCATTTTGAAGACTAACAACCTGTAAATATTATCTTTGATACCAATGCCCTCAGCGATCTCAGGCAGTCATTTACCTTCCTGGGCCTCAGTTTCCTTATCTGTCAAATGATCCCGATAGTCACTGAGGTCACAGGTGAGACCTCTTCCACCATCTAACTATTGGTGTTCCCATTCCAAAAGCGCTGAGCCAGTCATACCCCCAGTGGGTGCTGGGAGTTCGAGCTGAACTTCATCCTCTCTCAAACCTTGGGGCTGATGCATGGAACCCCCACATCAGCCAAGCCCACTGCCCGTGGGAAGGTAGCCACGGGAGGCCACGCAGGGACCATTTTTGTCCCTTTCAGGATGACAAATTTATATATATAGTCCAGTCCTAAATTCTAAGATTCTAGAGAGACAGCTAGGTCTCTTCCCCTCCTCCCACAGGCAATGTTAGACCTGTAGTCCAGAGTTCAAATCTTGCCTCAGACACTTACCCAGTAGCTGGGTAGCCCTGGGGGAGTAATTTAGCCCCGGCCTAAATTGTAAAATGAGGATAATCATAGCCCAGAGTGGTGTGGACAGTGGTTTGCAAACCTTAAAGTGCTATGCAAATGCTAGTTAATAGTATTAGTAAAGTGAATCGCTGGAGCTCGAAGAGGGCAGATCAGTGAGGGGACCGCCAGCCAGCAGTGGGGGCCCTCTTTGACTGCAGCTGCACCGCAGGTTTTTCTGGAGTTTGTGAAAAATGTCGAGAAAAACTTTCTTTGACCCAGGTTTTAGCTGAAGGGCCTAGAGCTGGGTGGGGGTGGGGGGTGGGGATGGCTGAAGGGCCTGGACCTGGGTAGGGGAAAGCCGGGAGAGGGGGATGGCTGAAAGACCTGACCTGGGTGGGGGTGGGGGGTGGGGATGGCTGAAGGGCCTGGATCTGGGTGGGGGAAAGCAGGGAGAGGGAGATGGCTGAAAGGCCTGACCTGGGTGGGGGTGGGGGGTGGGGATGGCTGAAGGGCCTGGACTGGGTGGGGGCAGGGAGGGGGAGATGGCTGAAGGGCCTGGACCTGGGTGGGGGCGGGGAGGGGGAGATGGCTGACCGACTGCCTCTGATGCTCCAGCTGGAGGGAAGGAGAAGCCCGAGGCAGATAAGAACCCTGAGTTTAGGCCTTTGGTTATTGAACTGTTAAATGCGGTCATGGGGGCGGGACGAGCCAGCTATTCACAGTTCTGTGGTTACATCGACCGGAGGCCGGCTCTGGGGACAGTTTCCTCCTTCCTCAGGGACTAACAGCACCCAGTTTTCCAATCCAACCCAATGAACGTTTATCAAGCGCTGCCTATATGAAAGGTCCTGGAAAATGGGTCTTACTCTCCTGAGGGGAGGGGGGACACAGGATGTAAATAGATAAGAGGGCATCTAAGAATTTGAAGAGGGAGAGTCCTAGTGATGAAAGACACTCAAAGAGACTTCTAGGAAGGCATCAGATCAGGGAGCTAGAAGAGACCTTTGAGGCTAAGAAACCCCCTTCATTACATCTGAGGAAACTGAGTCTCAGACCTGCCTAGCTTTTAAGAGCCAGGATTTGAACCCAGGTGTTCTGGAGTCCAGAGTGGAATCCATTCACCTTCCCCTCTCAAAGTGCCTCCCAGTTATTCCACACCGTCTTATATGTAGCTAGTCATTTACATGTTGACTCACTCAGCCTAGAAGTCTCCTGAGAGCATATATATATATATATATATATTTTTTTTTTAATAGCTTTTTATTTACAAGATATATGCATGGGTAATTTTTCAGCATTGACAATTGCCAAACTTTTTTCCCCTCCTTCCCCCCATCCTCCTCCCCCAGATGGCAAATAGACCAATACATGTTAAATATGTTAAAATATAAATTAAATACAATATATGTATGCATGTCCAAACAGTTATTTTGCTGCACAAGAAGAACCAGACTTTGAAACAGTGTACAATTAGCTTGTGAAGGAAATAAAAAATGCAGGCGGTCAGAGATAGAGGGATTGGGAATTCTATGTAGTGGTTCTTAGTCACCTTCCAAAGTTCTTTCGCTGGGTGTGACTGGTTCAGTTCATTACTGCTCTATTGGAACGTATTTGATTTATCTCATTGTTGGAGAGGGCCGCGTCCATCAGAATTGATCATCATATAGTATTGTTGTTGAAGTGTATAATGATCTCCTGGTTCTGCTCATTTCACTCAGCATCAGTTGATGTAAGTCTCTTCAAGCCTCTCTGTATTCCTCCTGCTGGTTATTTCTTACAGAACAATAATATTACATACTATTCATATACCACAGTTTATTCAGCCAGTCTCCAATTGATGGGCATCCGCTCAGTTTCCAGTTTCTGGCCACCACAAAAGGGCTGCCACCAACATTCTTACACATACAGGCCCCTTTCCCTTCTTTAAAATCTCTTTGGGATTTAAGCCCAGTAGTAACTCGAGCAGATATTGTTTTGTCCTTCTGTGTTTTCCTAATGCTTAGCACAGTACCTGACAGCTTAATAAATGCTTATTGATTAACTGACTTACTGCCCTAGTGGAAGATGGAAAGGAGTCTGAAAGGTGGAGAGAGGAAGGTAGGGCATCCATTCAGGCACAGCCTGAGCAAAGGCCCAGGAGGGAGATACTTGTGGTTCTTGGAGATTTGCAAAGCACTTTAGGTACATTAGCTCATTTGCTAAGGTAGAGGCTGTTATTATTCCCATTTTAAAAAGGAGGTAACTGAGGCAAACAGAGATTATGTGATTTACCCAGGGCTACACGGCTTGTATCTGAAATGGGTTCCACCTGACAGCTTTCTGACTCCTTCTCTGCACTCCCCAAGACTCATTTGTGCACGGATGGAAGCAGACTTTTTTTGTTGTTCATGGAGATTTCTGTTCTTGGGCTATGAGGATGGAATATGGATCAGAGAATCATCAACCTAAAGGATGGCCCTGGACCAAAATGTTCCCGAGAGCCCACAGGGCCGTCTTTGTGTTTGGTTTTTCCCCCATCAGTGATGGTTTGTTCTTAGAAGGGTCATGAGAAACAACATCCAGGAAGTCTACAAACCAAAATATCAGTTATGCTATGAAATCAAGGGACAGCAGATGGACCAGCTGATTACTCACCGGTGACCACAGCATTTTGCAAACCCAGTGGAAGGAAGATCTCCAGTGATGGGGTAGACCTTCCATGACAAGGCTCTTGTCAGCAGGATATAAAGGCCTGGATGGATGGTAATCTGTACTAGTGGAGGGAATTCCCTCATCATGGATGGAGATCAAGTTTCCATCCAAATAAAGGAGAAAAGAGAGCAAGAGTGTTCTGCAGGTGTCTGGGTGGAGTTCTTCCAAGGTTCCCCATCCAGTGAACTTTACCTTCCTCTAAAATCTGAGATTATCTTTCCAGCTTTATCATATGATTACACATACTCTGCACTGTATGCAACAAGGCAGCTTCTCCAGTCATTGGACATGGCTCTGGACTGGTCCTAGGTTTGGATCCCATCTCACTTGCCTGATGATGGCTTTATAACATTAGACTATTTCATCAATGAGCATTTATTATGTACCTACTGTGTTTTAGCCACTTGCTATGTTGTATATTACCTGTGCTACCCTTAGTGGCATCTTACCTCCCTCCTAAGCCATTAATTACAGGAAAGCAGGAACCATGTCTCATCTAAACTCTGAATCCCCTGTTCCTGTGCTGAGCCCAGAATCTTGAACACAGTCACTGCCATTTTTGTTTCATGGATGTTGCTGTTGGCTTCAAGTTATGGCTTCAGGGAGCCTTCAAAAGCAGGTTGGTCCTGAAGAGCCACCAGTGGGTCTGCACAGAGTCTCTGGGTACCACTGAACACTAAAAAGGCCTAGGCAGAGGAAGAAGAAAGAGACTGGAGGAAAATAAGAAGGATGTGACAGAGGAGAAAAGGAAGGAGGTCTCCTTGACAGAGGAGTGGCGGACTAGTAAGGCAGAATGTCAGATACTGTCATTCCATCTTGAGTTTTGCTTAAATTGCTCTTTCTTTTTTTTAAGGGATGGTTTAATTTTTTTCCTCAATAGTATTTTATTTTTCCAAACACGTGTAAAAATGTGTTTCATTCATTTTTGTAAGATTTTGTGTTCCAAATTTTTTTCTCCCTACCTCTCCCATCTCTCTTTTTCCCAAGACAGCAAACAATCTGATATAGGTTAAACGTGTACCATCCTAAACATATTTCCATATTTGTCATGTTGTGCAAGAAAAATCAGACTGAAAGGGTAAAAAACCATAAGAACGAAAAAGCAAACAAACAAATAAACAAGATAAAAATAGTATGCTTGAATCCATATTCGGTCTCCAAAGTTCTCTCTCTGGGTATGGATGGTATTCCAAGTCTTTTAGAATTGTCTTGGATCACTGGACTGCTGGGAAGAGCTAAATAATTCACAGTTCTCCATCAAACAATATTGCTGTTACTCTATATAGCATCCTCCTGGTTCTGCTCACCTCACTCAGCATCAGTTCATGTAAGTCTTTCCAGGCTTTTCTGAAATCAGCCTGCTCATTATTTCTTATAAAACAAATAGCATTCTAATACATTCATATACCATAACTTGTCCAGTTATTCCCCAATGAAAGGGCATCTCTTCAGTTTGATGGTTTAATTTAGAGGAGTAGGTTGAAGGGGACTATTTCCAGAAACAACTATGAGACATAAACAATAAATCCCATTCTTAAAGAGAAGAGGAATAGCTTCTGAATACTAAATCAGAATCAGGCTATACTGTCTGACAAAAGTAACTCCTTTCACAAAACTCCCTCCAAAGTACACTTTCTTTTCTTGATATCAGGGCTATCTAATCTGCAGCAATATGACCTTCTTTAGCATTCATTTGTAAGGATGGACTTCAACTGATTATTAATTTTCTGTTCCTCAAATCACTTTTCCTCTTTTTTCTTTTCTTGAAACCCATTCATTCATGCATGCAAGAATTCATTTGCTTGTTTATTCATTTGTTCTTTTGTTCATTCATTCTTTTGCTTATTTATTTGTTTCTTGGCCAGATATGACAGCACACAGTTGTAGTCTCTGTGTCTGGGGAACTTGAAGCTGGTGAATCTCTTGAATTCAGGAGTCTCAAGTTATTATAGGACCAAATCAGGTGGAGCAGGGATAGAATACTGGTTCTGGAGACAGGAAGATCCGAGTTCAAATTCATCCTCAGATACTCCCTAGCTCTGTGACTCTCAGCAAATTGTTCAATTACTCTCTGCCTCGATTGCCTCTTTTATAAAATGGGGATAATAAAAGTCCTATCTGGAGGATCAAATGAGATAATTATATATGTATATATACATATATAATTATCTCATTTGATATATATATATATATATTATATGAATATATATGTTTGAACACTTTGCAAATCTTAATGCTCGCTGTTACTTCTTTTGTGTTGCTATCACCTTCATTACCCAATTCATCTCTCACTTTTTCCTCTCCCAGAGAATCATCCTCTGTGTTAAAGAATTTAAAACAAAACTAGAAACCACATCACTGGGCCACTGTCCTATGCCCAGGGATGCCCTTTCGGTTCCCCATCTCTGCATAGAAGCAGAGGCCAGTGCCTTCTGACTTCTCCCCTCCCAGAACACTCCCAAGCCTGGAATGTCTCCTCTCCTCTCCAGCTGAAGGGGTCCAGCTGAGCTTGGGAGCTGCCTTTTTTCCTGACTCTTCCTCGCTATTCCCTGCTGTTAGAGCTTTCTCTCCCTCCTCAAAGTCTTTATTTTTCTGTGTGCTGCTGCTGAACATGTCCTCTCCAAGAGAAGGATGAAGACTTCTTTTACAAGGTTGAATCTCCAATGTTTAGCACAGAGTAGGCGCTTAAAGAGAGTATGGTTTGTTGGAATGGCTCGAATCACCAACTCCTTGACATCTAATCTCTGTTTGTCTGAGCAAGTCATTTAATTTCTATTTGTTACATGGAAATCTTTCCACTCATCTTTTTGAAGACTCCTAGAGGGCCTCCAGGGTACACATTATCCTGTTAATTATGGCTCACTGTCTGCAGCTAACTGCTTCGTTTGGATCCTGAGGCTGTCATTCAAGGCCTTAGACTTTCATGCCATCTGCATTTCTGCTGGCTCCCTCTCCCTCCCTCTCCTCTTAGTTATCTGGAAGGATGGGGGCAGTTTGCCTTTAACTCAGACCTTTAGAAGTTCACATGGGGAGGGTAGGCTGCCATCTCCTCAGTGGGGTTCTTCTTGCTCCCGCTTCTGAAAGCAGCAGGCTGTCAAAACAAACATTCTGTTCAGAAATATAAGTTTGGAAAGTGCCCAAGTTCTCCGAATAAGTCACTGCTTTCTTAAAGGGCCAGAAGGCAAGGTGAAGCTCAAAGAAGTAAGAGAGTTGGCATGGGAGCCTGGCTCTCGCCCTGCTATGTGATCCAGGACAAGTCACTTCCTCTCCCTGCTGTGGAAAATGAGGCCGGGGGACAACTCCCTGACCTTAGAAGCTGGGTGCCAAATTCACCAATTATCAAGGATCTTTTCTTTTTGAAACTATACCTATCTTATGTTTGTCTGTGTGCACAGCCTACCCTCCTCCCCAGGCTCTGGAGTCAGAGAACATGGGTTCAAATTTTCCCTCACACATACTTACCTCATTCTTAGGCTTTGTTTTCCTACACCTTAAAATGAATCGAAAGAGATAGGTCCTGAAATCCCTCTGGAGTAGGATATATGATTCTACTCCTTGGGGAAGAATCTGTGTCAGTTTTGTCTTTTTAGCTCAAGTGCTGTGTACATAAGAGGTGCTTAATAAGTGCTTGTTGGGCAAGAACATTGGTTTGGAGTTCAGAGATCCCACTCTCCAACTTCCTACCATTGTGACTTTGGGTGAGGCATTTACAGCCTCCAATCCTCAGTTGAAATACTTAAGGCTCCTTAGGACTCTTAAAAAACCAATGAAATTGTATTCTGACTTGTAAGATGAGTTGTGGGGCTGAGAACAAATTGTTTCTCATCTGGTAGACTCAATTTCTCACCTCTGCATCTCCTCCCACACATCCCTGGGGATTCAGAAGGACTAATGTGACCACTCCACTAGATCCTTTAGCCACTCTAATCACAACCAGGCTGTAGTCAAGAACTACAAAATCCCTGAGAATTCCTTCTGTTCTTCCACCCAATTTTAAGTTTCTTTTGGAACTGATCCAACTGAAAGATGGATTCCACCTTCCCCTTTGACCAATTCTTGCTGGCCTGTTCCTCTTGACCAGATGTCACTTTTTCAGCTGGGCCCTAGAATAAGCAGAGCACCTATATTTGAACTCCAGACCTTTAGCTGATTTGCTTTGAGGCTACAGTTCTTATTAATTTTTAGTCATATCCAATTCTTTGTGATCCTATTTGTGGTTTTCTTGGCAAAGATACTAGAGTGGTTTATCAATTCTTTTTTCCAGATCACTTTATAGAGGCAAACAGGGTAAAGTGATTTGCCCAGGGTCACATGGCTAATAAGTGTCTGAAGCTGGATTTGAACTCAGGAAGATGAGTCTGCCTGACTCCAGGCCCTATGCTCAACCCATTGCTCCATTTTCTGACCCAGATACAACATTTATTTATTTACTAAATTATCTAATAAACAAATATTATAAAATAATAATTATATTAAATAAATATTTATTTATCACACATTTATTGAGCAAGGGATTGTGCTAAACACTGGGAATTCAGAGACAAAACTCCAAATAGGTCCCAAACCGGCACCTGCCCATGGGAGCTTCCATTGTACCTGTCCCCAAGGTGTAACTGGAGATGTAAGGAGGAGAAAGAACTCTCACAACTGAAGGGGATGGCAAAAGGCCCCAAGAAGGCAATACTATAGTTGAGTCATATAGGAAGCTAAGGATTCTAGGGGCATGCAGTGAAAAACAGACACTTTCTCAGTACCAATGACAGGGCACAAAAGCAGAGGTGAGGGGGTGACTGGGGAGGGTAGGCACTCAGGTCATAGCAAGAAGATGCATTGATCTGGAGCCCGGAGGAAGGTGCAGTGAAGTCTGGAGAAGATCAGGGGAGGATCTATTTCTACAGAAGATAACGAAGCTTACAGGTACGTTATGTATTGTATCTCATCTGATCTTCACAACAGAGACCCTTCTAAGGTAGGTGCTGTTATCACTGTCAGATGTTATCATTTACAGATGGAATTTCAGTTTAAAGATAAGATGGGATTTCTAACTCCGAGATCAGCAGTCCATCTCTAGGGCAGACCTCAGAGGCCATGCACTACCTCATTTACAGATGCAAAATTATCCCTTAGTGATCTCCCGTGGTCCCAGAGGTGACCCCCTCACTTCTTCACCTGAGCTATGTCCCTTGGCCCCTTTCCTCCCAGTCATCCCCTCCATGGGTCGGGGCTCACTCGGCCTCTGCGGGCCTCCTCTGCTTCTCACTCCTGACCTCCTTCTGCTCTTTCCTGACTCACAACCGGGTGGAAACTTTGGGGTTGAAGCTTTATGCACACACATCACTTTCCACTTTCCATTTCTCTGGCCTTTCTAGACTGGGTTTTTTTTTTTTTTATCAGAGGGAGGAGTTTCCCCTGCCTTGTTTCAATCTCCCGGCGGAACCCTTGGCCATTTCCTGATCATGGCTAAGTACGTGCTTCAGACTCCAGCGGCAGAACAGAGAAACAGTTTGGGCCAGACTTCTTCCAAACAGGACGTAGCCTCGGGGGAAAGGACCTAGCTAGTTCCCTGGGAGTAATGGCCAGAGCAGGAGATCTGGAGTCAGGAAGACCTGAGTTCCAATGTGACCTCAAATTTTTATTAGCCGGGTGACCCTGGGCTGTAAGCTTTAGGATGAATATTTATAAAACGAGGAGGTGGGGATCAATGAGCTTCAAAGTCTAGAATCTTAACTATGTTCCCAGAAGTCATTACTACCAGCAATGGAGTCCTTACCAGTCCTGGGATCCTGGTATAGGGTTACACAGTCTAAAATGTCCTATTCTACCTGAAGAGCGCTTCAGTCCAAAATGTTATCCATTGCCTTAGAAACTTCCCAAACTGAAGTCCTCTACGCTGATCTGGCCCTGGCCCTGGCCCTATTGGTGTTAACTGATCGCACAAAGAACAGACCACAATACTCTCTTAGAGAGAATATATTGGGAAGGACCTTCTCCATATTAGTACCCTAAGAATCCCTTCTCCTGGGGGGGGGGGGAAAGAAGGGAGGAATAGAGATTTGCAAACAGAAGGAGCTGAATTCAACTCCTATCTCTGCATCTTACTATCTGGGTGACTTTAGGCAAATCTGGAAAAATAACACTTATATGACCTACCATAGAATTACGAGACCGGTGTTTTGTGAACTGAAAAGTCTACATAACAGTGATCTATTATTTCTGGCTCAAGCACCAACTAACTTAGTTGTTAACTATGTTCGGTTTACATTCCTCCACTATAAAATGGATATACCTTTCCTCTTCTTTTCCCCTGAACCATTATAGAAATGGAATCAATGAAATATAAGAGATAAATGTAAAGTCTTACACTTGGATCCAAGAAATCAACTTCACAAGTCCAAGGTGTCAGAGACATGGATAGACATCAGTTTGCAGGGAAAAGATCTGGACCTGTGAGCTCAGCATGAATCAACCGTATGATTTGGCAGCGAAGAAAGCTGATGCTGTGTGTATATGGTGGCCAAGAAAGCTGACACCATCTTAGGTTGTGTTGAAAGGCATGATTATTCAGAGCTCAATCATAGTTTCAAGGTATTCTGTCCTGGTCTGACCACACTCGGTGGATTAGATTCAATTCTGTAAGTCACATTTTAGGAAGAACTTTAATGAGCCAGAAAGCTTCTAGATGATAGAGATCAGAAGATCTTGTGATCAATTGAAGGAATCTGGGTGGTTTAGATTGAAGAAAAGACTTGGGGGGGAGAGTGTTTGTAAGAATATCTTCCAGTATTAATAATTATCACCTAGAAACAGGATTAATTTATTCTGCATGGTCCTAGAGGGCAGAATAAAGTAGAAATAACAAAGCAATAAACTGGGGTTTGATATAAGGATAAATTACCCAACAATCAGGGCTCCAGCAAAGCATGATGGGATATCTTGAGAGACAGAGGGCTCCTGTTCACTGGGAGTCTTTAAATAAATGTTCTGTCAAGGTGGAAGGTTCTTGGTCGTCTGAAGCACCTTCCAACTCTGAAACTGAGGTTTTTATTTAGAGTGATGGGAGCTCTGAAGAGAAGGGCTCTTGGAGTACTCTTGGAGGAGAACTTAAGGCAGTAGATGTGGAACCCAATCAAGGCCCCTTGTTTAAAGATGAGGAAGCTCAAGTAGAGGGAAGGGAAATGACAGATAACAAATCAAGGATCAGGAGTGGAGACCTGGAAGGGACCTCAATGCCTGACACAGAGACACTTAACAAATGTTGCTTAATCCATTGATTGATGATGGATCTCATATGGTTGGTCGCCCCAGAGTTGTGGGAAGGAAGGAAAATAAGGATTGAACAAACTAGGGTGGGGATGTATTCCAGACATGGAGCACCATTAAAGACAGGTATGGGGAGCAGCTAGAGAGCCAATTTTATATTCTAGATGTTTTTCAGCCCTCATTCTTCATTTTGTATTTGTTATCCATGATGATAATAACTCACATCTGCAGTTTTCCTATCTTACCAGGAATTAATATGAGTTTTCAGTTTGGACTGGACATTTTAGGACTTTATTCCAACTTCATTTTACAGAGGAGGAAACTGAGGCTCAGAAAGATGAAGAGACCTACTTAAGGTCACATAACTCATGAATAGTAGAATTAAGATGTTAGGATTTGAACACAGACCTCGCAATCACAAGTTTGTCTTTGCTCATCACTGTTCTCTTGGTGCCTTTTTTTTTTCCCCACATAAGAAACGGTCTAGATTATTGTTGAAACAAGTATAAACAAAGCCTCTGTGATGCTATTCTGAGAGTGGAAAAAAATTTTGAACAAGCAGTTAATTTGCAAGCAACAAAACTTTCGAATAAGTGTCCTGGGGAGTCCAGAGCAGTTTCATAATGGGCAAAAATAGTTCTTTGCTTTGACTTCTCTCTCTCTCTTTTTTTTTTAATGTGGATGTCATTCTAGTTGTTCAGGAAACTGTGACGTGGACTCGGTCTGGGCAGGGGTGGAGGATCAGAACCTGCTTTCAGCTACAAGAGCTCCCAGCTACATTTCCCACTCGAAAGGCTCAGTGGATGCTGAAGCTGGCCACTATGCAGCATCCGTGGATGCACACCCGGAGGACACTCCTGGCTCTGTCCCTGCTCTTCTTTATGGAATCCTTTGTCCAAGGTAAGGCTCACCCCTGTAGTCTGAGCTGGGGCCAGGGAGCCCTGCCCCAAGTCTTCATTTTAAAAACTGAAACTGATAGCTGTGCGGGGAGGCATCTGGGATGGTGGAACACCCTGATAGACCGGACTTAATCCGACACCTACACAACCGTGGTTCTGAGCTGGAAGGGACTTTAGAGATCACCTTGTCTTATAAAGGGGGGGACTGAATCTCAGAGAAAAGCAAGGACTTGTCCATAGTTGCCCAGTGAGTAGGCAGATGAATTAAGGCTCAAAAAAGATTTAGCTTCTCATGATAGACGCCGTCTTACCCTTTTGAGGGCAGCAATATACTATTTTGTCTAAGTGGCAGGTATTTATGCTTTTTATCCAATTGGAAATGGAGACCCTCCACTGCAATTCCCTCATTCTGATAGGGCATTGGGCATTCTTTAAGGCCATAGAGGCAGAGATCAAGCTCTGGAGGGGCCTTCCAACTGGGGATTTCCAAAAAGGGCACAAAGGGGCTTTATCTATCATCCTAGAACCGCCTAAACTAAAGGAGGGGAAACTGAGGCTGGAAGCAGGGAGTTGATTTTTTCAGCCAGCAAGATGCAAGACACCTGCTAAATGACAGAGAATCGTGACCTGAATGGGGGACAGGGTGTGTCACCTCAGAAAAACCAATAGTCTCAGAATACTGAAGTGTAAGATGAGAAACTACAGAGGTTAATGGATAGTATCTTGTTCGTGTGCTGAGTCTGACACTAGCTGGATGAGCCCTTCAGTGAGTGCCCAAAGCTACTAACTCTAAGGCAGAGGGTTTTAGGTAGTTTGGGGTACTACCCTTCTTAAGTTAATGTGATTTAGATATTTACCTCTATTTTTCTTTGGAATTTCTTTTGAAAAGTAGATGTAAAGACATTCATTCTCCTCAGAAATGTTGTGAGGAATAAACAAAAATAAATAAATTCCTAAAAAATGAAAAAAAATTTTCCATCAAAAAAGATAATGTGATTTAATGCAGAAAATGCACAGTTTTACAAAGAAAACTAATTATATTGAATACAGGGCTTTTTTTAGTGGGGTTTTTTTTTTTTAACCTGGATCTCAGGTTAAGAATTTCTGTTCTAGGATTATACAGTGAAATATTGATCTGTGTCAGGCAAAGGACCAGGTACTCCCCCACTGAACAAAATCAGAAATCTGGTTCCTGTCTCCCAATTTTAAAAAATAATGCAGATTGGATCAGTGAGTTTAGGGATAAAAGGGACCTTGGAGATCATCTATCACAAACTCTTAATTTTATAGATGAGGGAAAATGGAGGGTCTAAAAGTATCTGAGACAGAATTTGAACTCACATTTTCCTAACTTCCAATCCAGCTTGCTTTCTTCAAGTGAGTTCCCATACTAGGTTGAAGCTTCAAGATTCTATGGTGACATTATCTTCTTGCTTGATCAGACCTCAAGTACCACTTGCTTTTTACTTTAAGGGAAGAGGGTTAGTAAAGCTGAATTTTGTGTTTACTTGATTCTATTTTTAAATTGACATGTTAGGATAAGGAAAAGGAAACTCTTTTGTGAAATATGTAATTATTTACTTGAATTTTAGCAAGACGATCAGAGAGAATCTTAGCAACTCTCAGCTCATCTAAAGGCAGGAGGGTTTAACAAAGATAGCCTGGTTCTGCAAAATAAGCCAGGATGTTTGGGGCTGAGGAACTTCTGAGCTCAGGTCTCATCCCATTCCTGTCCTGTGCTTACTAACCTGAGTGATACTGGGGGAATAATTTCACCTCTCCCAGCTTCAGTTGCGACCATCTGTAGTATGATAATGGTGATTCTCCTGTTCCCTTCTGGGTAATTTTTTGCTAGGTGATCTTCTTTAGTTAAAACTAAACCCTCCCCCAAAAAAAGAGTTTAAAAGGAGGGACCCTTGAATACTTAAGAGGGTTCTTTTTCTTTGGGGAAGGAATACAAGGCAAGAAGATGGCCCCAGTTGATGGAGGAACAAACTTATAGGGGTGGGCATCTTAAAGGAAATGTCAATTCACCATGACACAGATGTACTGGATTTGTTTCTTAGAAGTGACTTCTGGGTGTCATACTCTGGGCTTCCGATGGAGACAATGTTATTCACAGTTGTGGGTTGAGTTTTGTAACAGGCTAATCTTCTCTCCCTCTCATTTGGAAGTCTTAGCTGGTCATGCTCATACTGAAGATTTTAAAATTTCTGTGCCACTAGTTCCCTAGTTTAATTAATTATTTAAATTAAATCAACCCTATCACTATGGTTATCCTCATTTTCCAGTTGAAGAAACTGAGACTCCAAGTTTAATAATTTGTCCAGAGTGATCCAATCTACAAGTGTCAGAGGCAGAATTTGAACCCAGGTGTTCCTGACTTTGACTCCAGCACTTTGTTTTTTCACTCTGCTATGGTATAGGAAGGAAGGAAGGAAGGAAGGAAGGAAGGAAGGAAGGAAGGAAGGAAGGAAGGAAGGAAGGAAGGAAGGAAGGAAGGAAGGAAGGAAGGAAGGAAGGAAGGAAGGAAGGAAGGAAGGAAGGAAGGAAGGAAGGAAGGAAGGAAGGAAAGAAGGAAGGAAGGAAGGAAGGAAGGAAGGAAGGAAGGAAGGAAGGAAGGAAGGAAGGAAGGAAGGAAGGAAGGAAGGAAGGAAGGAAGGAAGGAAGGAAGGAGAGGGCAGGAGAGGAGAGGAGAGGAGAGGAGGAGAGAAGAGAAGAGAAGAGAAGAGAAGAGAAGAGAAGAGAAGAGAAGAGAAGAGAAGAGAGGAAAGGAGAAGAGAGGAGAGGAGAAGAGAGGAGAAGAGAGGAAAGGAAAAAAGGAAGGGAAGGAAGAAAGAAAGAAAGAAGGGGGAAGGAAGGAGGGAAGGGAAAGGAGGAAGGAAAATGGAAGATGGAAGGAAAGAAGGAAGGAACAGAGGGATGGAGGGAAGAAGAAGAAAGAAAGTAAAAAGCAAGACAAAGTTTAAGTTAATGAATTATGTAGAACAGGGCTCTTTCCTTTTTTGGGTGTCTTGGAGCCCTTTTGGCAGGCTGGTGAAGAGTATGGACCTTTTTTTCAGAATCAAATATTTAAATAATTGAAGGAAATGCTAAATTTCCATTAGAGCAGTGAAAATCAAGATATTATTTTCCTCATCTAAATTCACAGACCCTCTGACATCTCTCCATAATATCAGGAGAGGACTTCTGATCCTAACCTTTAGCTTTAGAGAATAACTGAGATGAAGAGATGCAAGCCTGACAAGATTGTCTGGGGATCATCAGGAATCAGAGGAAAAGTCCATGAGAAAAGGGGCTCATCAGTCTATCTTAGCTCTTTTTGTATCTAGCAGGGGGCTATACACACAGTAGACACCTAAGTATTAGGAAACAAATTTTCTCTGGTTAAAGATTTGAGAAAATGAACTTCCCTCTCTTTGCAACAGAGGTGGAGGGACCATGGGTATGAATCGTACAGATGTTGCCTCTATTATCTTTATTACACCTGAAAGTTCTCTGGATAAGGAGGAAGGAAGGACATATTGGGGAAGTAATGTGATGCAAAAAATTAAACTGCATCAAGCAAAATAAGATAGTTTCTTTTTTTTAATGTTAAATTGGTAGGACATTAATGAATGAACAAATATCCATATTTCTGATTCATTTTTCAGCACAATTTTGGGAATGTTTTTGTCTTCAGAATTTCATGAACATATCACATTTCCCACTAAGATTCACATGATTTTTTTTGTACTGGCATTTGTTCTTATCATTGAATAAGGTGTTTTAGATGTGTGGGTCTGAGAAGTCAACATGTTTTTAGGGTGAGTTTAGAATATTTAATGGACTCTCCAAAGGAAAAATTTTCTTCCTGATGTGACCATAACCAATAGAATTTTATTTTCCAAATATGTGTAAAGATAGTCTTAAATATTAATTTTTTGCCAGACTGTGTTCCAAATTTTTTCTCCTTCCTTCCTTCTCTTACTTTCCTCCCTCCCCAAGACAGCAAGCAATCTGATATTGGTTAAATATGTACAATCCTTTTAAACATAAATGTGATCATGTCTGGATAGAGCATTATGTTTAGTTCTGGGCACTACATTTCAAGAAAGACATTGACGAACTGGAGTACATATCTGAAAGCAGAGAAGTTGGCTGAAGAAGGGACTCTATGGCAGGCTGTAAGAGGATCAGTTGAAAGAATTGGGTTCAGCTAGCCTG
Source organism: Sminthopsis crassicaudata (assembly GCF_048593235.1). Lineage (NCBI taxonomy): Eukaryota > Metazoa > Chordata > Mammalia > Dasyuromorphia > Dasyuridae > Sminthopsis > Sminthopsis crassicaudata. The sequence goes on along the minus strand of NC_133618.1, from coordinate 634,975,628 downwards.
GAGTCATGAAAGAATTGGGGACATGAGAGCTGTCTTCAAGTATTTAGACTTGCTTGGTCCCAGAGAGCAGAACTAAGCACCAGGTAGAAGGTATTAAGAGGCTTATTTAAGCAGGAAAAACTTCTATCCCACAATTACTTTGAGAGAGTGAGCTCCCTATTTTGGATGTCTCCAAGCAAATGTTGGATGACTTCTTGTCTGGTACGCTACAGAGGCAATTCTTGTTCAGGTACAGGTTAGAGAAATGATCCCTGAGGTCCTTTCTGTAGCCAAAATTCTAGGCAAAATGGCAGGTACAGATGGGAATCAGCCCCACACAGAGGAAGTCCCTAGAATTTGAGATGAGGTCATGCTCCAAAACTGAAGCTAAGGAAGTTAGTAAAAAGCAGAGATTAGTCAACTCTAAGAATAATTCATTGAGAGATCTGTCAGTGTGTTAATAAAAGGATAATGGGACTTTCCCCCAAAAAAATCCCATCAAGGAAATACCCTTGTTAAACTTGGTATTATTCAATCATATCTGATTCTATTTGATCTCCATGGACAAAGTTTTCTTGGAAAAGGCAATGGAGCTATTTATCATTTCCTTCTCAAGTGTGTTGCCATTTTATAGATGAGGAATTAAAGGGGTTAAATGACTTATCCAAGGTCAATCAGCTCATCTATTTCCCCCTATTGGATAGAAAGTTTTTGCAATGAGTATTATAAAGTGGTTCCAGAGGCTCTGTCAGTAGCCTGGCTCATCCATCTGCCAGGCAGGAGTTCATTTCCACCTGTATAACCTCCTTAATCTCTCAGTGCCCTACACAATTCTCAGGGACTATAAATATAAAATGGTTGTAGATCCCCTTTGCTGGAGAAGAGCCTTCTGCTATGACATCCAAAAGAAATTTAAAACTCTATCCCATGTCCATTAGGATTTAAAGGGGCCTGGGGTTTTCTGTAATTCATTGTAATATATATTATATAACAATTATTTATAGAATGTGATAATGTATGACACATAATTGTATAATTATATACAAATAATATATATATTATATATTTATATAATTGTGTAATAATATGTTACATAAAAAAGAAACATATCTTTTTAAAAAGAGGGACACAAAGAAGTTTCTGCTTTCTAGGAGAAGTCTTGTACATCATGTCTTCCTTATTTGAATTGTCACACAACTAAACATGAAGACCATCTAGTCCAAACCCCTCATTTTATGGGCAGCTCAATAATGCTTGCAGTGGGTAAAGTGTGGCTCTTCCAGTGAGGAGAGCCTGAACTCAAATCCTGCCTCAGATATTTACTGTCTGTGTGATGTTGGACAAATCACTAACTTCTCTCAACCTCATTTTCCTCATGGTGAATGAAAAAAAAATCTGTTAAATGCTTATTATGTATAAAGCCCTGTACTTTATATGTCATACTTGCATTTATTAAGCAAGACAGGGTAACTGGGAACTACAAAGAGATCTGTGGCCCAGTCCCATCCTTAAGGAGATGACTTTTTAATGAGTGACAATACACATAGAAAGTTCCAGCCACAGGGCAGATGGAAAGGTCCCTGCATCAACATGGCAGCGGGCAATGCATCTTCCTTAGTATCAATTCTATCGACAAAACAATATCTAATGGGGAACCATTTGGCGAAGATTTTGATCGTGAGAATTTTTTTAAAATACTGTATTGTGAATTTAAATTTAGATATCAACCAAACTAAATCTACATTATCTCTACTTATATTTGAAAAATGCATATCAATGTATAAAGTTCCCCAAACAATAAAATTACTCCTTCTGTTTCCTTTTCAGCTGCCATTTTGTCCATCCATCCCTCTATCTGTTCCTCTATCTTTCCATTTTATATGTATATATGTTTGTTTATATGTATATATATATATATATGTGTGTGTGTGTGTGTGTATATATATATATACATATATACATATACATACATATAGGTGTGTAGATGAAATGTGCATACTATACAATTTTTTGGAGAATTTTATTTTCTGGGTCTCCAGTCATGCTGAGAAGTGAGGCCAGCAGAAGTTGGGTCCCTTCTCCACCCGGGTTACTCCTTTGGATGGTGGAAGATTGCATCAGTAAATCGGACTAATGATAGCGCCAACCTCAGAGGGCCGTTGTCTCCTCTGGCCTTGGATATTCAGCTTCTGACAGAAGTCTGTTCTGGCTGAGTTGGATAATGAAGTTAAGATCAGCCCTTCTAGAGCTGTGCAATCATCATCAAGTCACTTAATTCTTTAAGATTTGCAGAGCACATAGAGGTGCAAGGGGGTGCAATGGGAGGAGTGCTGAAGTGCTGAAGGAGTGAGGAAGAATTGAATTCAAATTTAGTCTCAGACACTTACTGTGGATCCTGAGCAAGTCACTTCATCCTGTTGCCTCAGTTTCCCCTTACTTGAAATGCTCTGAAGAAGGAAATCTTTACCAAGAAAACCCCAATAACAACAATTACCCTCAGCCATAAGGCCAGATTCCCCTAGCAAATGCTTTATTTTTAATTTTTTTGCTGAGGCAGTTGGGGTTAAGTGACTATCCCAGGGTCACACAGCTAGGAAGTGTTAAGTGTCTCATTTTGAGTTCAGGTCCTCCTGAGTTCAGGGCTGGTGCTCTAACCACTGCGCCACCTAGCTGCCCCTTCCCTAGCTAACATTAAAAATTGCCTTCCACACTGTCCAGTGCCTTACAACAACATGGCCAGGCCATAGAGGAAACTTCAATAGAACTGAAACTCGAGGAGGCCCAAATCCAGCCTCTAGGACACTGTGGCGGGGAGACAGAGAGTAGGCTGGACACTTTTTATGCTACTAAACCATGCTGGGGGAAGCTCTCTCAGTAAAATTAACAGAATAAGCCGAGTGATTTCTAGTCTTCCAGACTTCTAAAACTTCTAAAAATTTAGCCCAATGTGGGAAAAATGCGAGGGAGCTAATTAAAAATTTTTCTTGGGTCACAACTATTATGTGTGTGTGAGCCAGGAAGGCAAAGGGGGGGAAACAGATTCACCTTTTTGAGAGTAAAATCCCTAAGTCTTTTTATTCAGTTCCTCAGCTTTGAGAACACACTTAGTACAAAGCCTTCCTCCAGCCCCTAACAATAGCAACATAGATAATCAGTCTTCTCTGTGTGTGACGATCCATCTTTACCTCCTTCCTTTTGTAGAAGGGACACTTCATACCTAGAAGCTGCTTCCTCTTTAGCTCCATCTCCCTAGCTTCCTTCAAAGCCCAGGTAACAACAAAGGCTTCAGCCAACTGAACATGAAGCCTGCCTCCTCAAGAGGCGTTGGGAATGAAGTCTACAGGGTCCCAGTGGTCATTTGTTTGGCTTAGCTGGGCTTTGTTACAAGAAATGAGTGAGAAGAGTCATTGGGAAGGAATAAATAGATTTTTTTAAAATCTGGGGAAGTCCTAATAAATTGGAGTTTTCTGAGTCTCTCCTGATCAACTTGCCAACTGACCATTTTTTAAAAAATAGTACAGTTTAGAGCAGCTAGATGGTGCAGTGGCTAGAGCATCACCCCTGAAATCAGGAGGACCTGTGTTCTAATCTAACCTCAGACACTTAACACTTCCTAGCTGTGTGACCCTGGGCAAGTCACTTAACCCCAATTGCCTCAGGAGAAAAAACAGTATGGTGTAAACTGCTACTCTAACCATTTCCATAGGCCACAATTTGGGCCCTCCTTGTGTTACTTCGCATACATTTTGTAACCATAGAACTCCTTGAGGACAGGAATTGTTTCTTTTTTTTTTTCTTCTTTGTATCCCTAGCTCATAGTTCAAGAACTGGAACGAAGGAAGTGTTCAATTAATGTCTGCAGACTTTAATAAGGGTCATCCCTTGTCCTTCAGCAATGTTACTTTCCCCTTTTCCCTCATTTTCTCAGGGCAATTTCAAACCAAACTAGGCCCCTGAGACCTCTGTAAGACTCCTTAGGAAGGTGTCGTGTCCAGAAACAGTTCAGGATATTTCTTCAGTTTCTTGGATCGTCTCCAGAGCCTTTCTCAGCCAGGGCAGGATGGAACAAGGCTACTCCCACACTGAGGGGAAAACAGCCTTTGTTTGGTCGGTAAGCCCCCTCCCCCTCCCGGCACAGACATTTTCAAAGTTTTGTGCCTTTTAGTTTCAGTCCTCTGGGTGATGGGGGAAACTCTGTGATCTAGTAGACTTAAAGGGAAAATAGGTTCCTTATCTAAAGCAAAGTATCAGATTCCTTTTAGGTAAGATTTGGTCTCATTTGAGCAGGTGGTTTCCACTTTTCTCTTTATGATTCTTCATAACTGAGACATTTGAAATCTGGGGGTGTACAACAGCCCCAAACTGGTGAGGGGGATGAGTCCCTGGAAATTACTTGTAGCTATTTCACTTAGACACTTCCTCCCATACTTTTCACTGCTTAGAATAACGATTAGCATTCATAAAGTTTCTGAAGACTCAGAAAATTTTGGGCCTGATAAATCTGAGAAAATGCACCTTCCTTCTTTCTTTGCAGAAGTAGTGGACTATGAGGATGGAACATAGTCTATACTGTCAGACTCAGGTGATATGTTAGATTTGATCAACCGGGGGTTTTCCCTCCCTTCTTTTTATTCTTTTATACCAGCTAAGGGGAAAGGAATACATGTATACACTCTGTATGTGTGTGTGTGTGTGTGTGTGTGTGTTTTTAAAAAAGTTGATGTAAAAAAAAAAAAGAAATCAGAAAAAAAATTTATGGCATGATTTGCTTGGATCCTTTCATTCCAGTGAATAGAATACAGGATTTGGAACCAAGAGGACCTGAGTTCAAATTCTACCTTCTCTTACTAGACAATTTGCTTACCCTCTCTGAGCCTAGGTGTTTCCATCTGTAGGTTGGGGATAATAGTACTTATGCCAAAGTGCTGCTGGAAGGCTCCAGTTAGACGCATATAAAAGACTTTGGAAAACTTCCAAGGTCTACGCAAATGGCAGCTCTTCATCCATCAGCTGTTGTGGTTCACAATCCGGGAACTTTTTGTTGATGGCAATGTTTTGTCTTACCTGATGAAAAAGGAAGTGTTCAGTGAAGTTTACATCATGGAAACATCGGTATTGGTTTTCCTTTCCACTTCCGGTTGTAGCTGACTAGACTTCAGCTAGGACACTATAACTTGCTACTGTTAGGTCTTTGGTTTTTCTAAGCAAACACTGGGTGAGAAGATGGATGTCTCCCTCTGCTGGAGAATGTGTTGGGTGTGAGTTCCAGGAAGATCCCTGAAGGGCTTCACTGGTCCTGGGAGAATAATCTAGTCCAGTCCCTTAAGGCACAGTCCTGCTTTTGGGGGGATTCAAGTTAAGAAGCTTTCCTGCCTGTGACACTATACCAAAGTTGGAGACTAAGCATCTATCCAGTTCTATTCCAGCTCTGTATCCCTGGCACTTGTGGTAGAGTCCCTAAAAAAGGGAGGGTGCCAAAGGAAGTAAGGCCCAAGGGATAAGTAGGGACAGGAGAAAAAAAATGTACTTCTTCATTTTTTAACATACTATGCCCCTCCATGACCTAAGTGCTCAAATAATATCTCTGGTCTGTTCATCAATAAGTCAACCAGTTAAGAGCCTCCTATTTGCCAGGAAGTATGCTAGGAGTGAGAGTTTCAAAGACAAAAGCCAAAGGTTCCTAAGAGTTGACAGCTTGTACATATTTAGAAATAGACAAAATCCATATGAGATGGTTTGAAGTTGGAGAGAAATATTAATAGTTGAGAAGATCAGGAAAGACTCCATCATATTTTACTCTGACATCACATCTCCAAAACCCTGCATTCTCAAAGGCCGTGGCAGCAGAAGGGAAGTTCTGGCAGGTTGTGCCATGCTGGAATGCCATCTAATGCCACCTAGAGTGGCTAGCAACAGGCAGAGTTCCCTTGCTGAGAATCAGCCTCCCTGAGTAAGGCTCATTACAGTGGTTTGGCCCACTGACGGACAATCGCTTTAGTCATGGCAACCCTGGCAACAACAATAAAAACACAAAAAGTCCTGTGTGCCTCCTTCTGATTTTGCCATGATGGTGGAGGAATGGAGTAGTGGAGAAGGAAGGCAGAGAATGCAAAGGACCACACAATTTGTGAGCTCCTTGTCCAGTGACAGAGGAGTTGAATTGCATTAACTTCCATGTTCTCATTGTTTTTAAGCATTTATTTTTTTCCTGTTCACAAAAGACTCTATTATCTAATGATGACTATTAAAGCACATAAAAATCTCCATATCCATTATACATGCAGTAGAATGTTACACCAAGGGAGTGTCAACTATTTTATATAATAGACAAGGTGGTTTTTTTTATTTTTTCATTTTTCAAACAGTGGACAATTCTTCAACATTAGCCCTTGCAAAATCCTGTGTTCCAATTTTCCTCCCTTTCCCCCATGCCCTCCTCTAGATGGCAAGTTGTCCAATATATGTTAAACATGGTAGAAATATATGTTAAATCCAATATATGTATATATATATTTATACAATTGTCATGCCACACAAGAAAAAAAAAAGAAACAAAGTAAAGTGCAAGCAAACAACAACAACAACAACAACAAATGCTATGTTGTGAACCACACTCAGTTCCCTCTCTGGGTGTAGATAGCTCTCTTCATCGCAAGACCATTGCAATTGATTTGAATCATCTCATTGTTGAAGAAAGCCACATTCATCAGATTTGATCCTCATATAGTATTGTTGTTGAAGTATATAATGATCTCTTGGTCCTGCTCATTTCCCTCATCATCAGTTCCTGTGAGTCTCTCCAGGCCTTTCTGAAATCATCCTTTTGGTCATTTCTTACAGAACAATAATATTCCATAACATTCATATACCACAATTTATTCAGTCATTCTCCAATTGATGAACATCCACTCAGTCCCAGGTCCTTGCCACTACAAAGAGGGCTGCCACAAACATTTTTGCACATGTGTGTTCCTTTCCCTCTAAAGTCATGTTTCTTTTTTATTTTATTTTATTAATTTTATAATTATACATTTTTGACAGTATATATGCATGAGTAATTTTTTATAACATTATCCCTTGTATTCATTTTTCCAAATTATCCCCTCCCTCCTTCTACTCCCTCCCCCCGATGACAGGCAATCCCATACATTTTACATGTTTTACAATATAACCTAGATACAATATATGTGTGTAAATACCATTTTCTTGTTGCACATTAAGTATTAGATTCCAAAGGTATAAGTAACCTGGGTAGATAGACAGTATTGCTAACAGTTTACATTCACTTCCCAGTGTTCCTTCTCTGGGTATAGTTATTTCTGTCCATCATTGATCAGCTGGAAGTGAGTTGGATCTTCTTTATGTTGAAGATTTCCACTTCCATCAGAATACATCTTCATACAGTATTGTTGTTGAAGTATACAGTGATCTTCTGGTTCTGCTCATTTCACTCAGCAACAGTTCATGCAAGTATCTCCAAGCTAAAGTCATGTTTCTTAAAGAAATGCTTCATTTGTAGTAGAAATAAAAGATAATGAAGCAATTACTGCTTTTTAAAAGCAGCTGTTTTGTTTGAGTGTAAGCTTTATGCATGTATTAAAAGACAACATGATCACAAGTAATAAAAACAATGTACAAATGAAACCTTTTCAATATAAAGCAGAACATTTTCAAAATAACACACAAATGGTTAAATGTTTCATTATGTTGTCTATCTACCTTGTAAATGAGAATCTTCTGAATTAGACTCTAACACTTATAATTAGTAAATGAGAGCTTTGCAGCTCTCTTATTTAATATTGGTTCTGTCATTGGGAACTAACCGTTTTTTACTAAATAGATATAAAGTCTATAGAAGATTGATTTAAGAGTTGAAATAAAAAGAAACAGAACACTGGAGGCACTTTACCCATCAAGCATATACTCACCAAATTTTAAATGTGACGAACAGAAATTGTGACTTTGCCACATTTGCAATGCTAAAACATCAAACAAGATTAGTTATTGAACATACAGAAAATTCTGCCCCAAAGCAATGTCTCTAATTTTCCAGCTATTCCAGTAAAATAGAATCTTAAAAAATCAGTGATGATAATGGTATAGCTTGCTTTCAGTATACAGAGAGGTTGTATACAAGCTGCTTTAAGAAAGGAGACTCTTGGGGAAGCTAGATGGCACAGTTGATAGATTGCTGGCCCCAGAGTCAGGAGTTCAAATCCAGCCTCAGATACCTACTAATTGTGTGATCAAGGGCAAGTCACTTAACCCCAGTTGAGAGAGAGAGAGAGAGAGAGAGAGAGAGAGAGAGAGAGAGAGAGAGAGAGAGAGAGAAAGAGAGAGAGAGACAGAGACAGAGAGAGAGACAGAGACAGAGACAGAGAGAGACAGAGACAGAGACAGAGAGAGACAGAGAGAGAGAGACAGAGAGAAACAGAGAGAGAGAGAGAGACAGAGACAGAGACAGAGAGAGACAGAGACAGAGACAGAGAGAGACAGAGAGAGACAGAGAGAGAGAGAGAGAGAGACAGAGAGAGAGAGAGAGATACTAAGAGATACTGAGAGACTGACGACTGACATAGGGAGACTGACACAGAGAGAGAGAGAAAAGAGAGAGAAAGGAGAGAGAGAGATCTTATATTACAGGTCAATTGTATTCCAGGCACTGGGGGAGGTAAGAGGGACATTTAAAAAAATGTAACAACTCTTATTTTTAAAGTTTTTACATTCTAAATAAAGCAGGAAATTATGTGACTAGATGGATCTGTCTCATATCTCATAGAAAGAAGAAGGGATATCTGGCATCTAGACTCATGATCCACTGGGTATTTGATGCCCAATGGTAAGCAAAGTTAAAGGCTGAAAGAGGAAAGCCTCTTTGAATTCCGTTGTGGGAATGGACAGAAATCACAGAGCATGGGCAGGCATGGATGAGTTGCTATCTGCAACACTGAAGAAAATGCCCACATTAATGAGATCATAAGTCCACTGAAAGATTGAAAGAGTTAAGCTACCTCCCTAGGATTCCCTTTAATGTCCGTGTGCTTAATTTTAATTATCTGTGAGATGGTATAAACCTACTTCCATAGTTTCCCATTAAATCAATGTTAAGAAAGAAATCTACGGGTTGCCTCAAGTTTGTTTAAAGCTGGATGTGAGAAATTAGAGGGTCAGGGCAGCTAGATGGGGCTGTGGATAGAGCACCGGCCCTCCTGGAGTCAGGAGGATCTGAGATCAAATATGGCCTCAGACATTGCTGTGTGACCCTAGGACACTTAACCCCAAATGCCTCATGAAAAAAAAAAAAAAAAAGTTGGAGAATCCATTCTATGTCCCTAATTATGTGCGGATGTTTCATTTGCTCAGGTTTTCCTGCCAGAAGGGCAAGATACCAATGGGTTCGATGTCGCCCAGATAGTCTTTCTGCCAACTGTATTGAAGAAAAAGGACCTTGGTTCAACATGCCTGAAGGGGAAGACAATGGGATCGTCAATCCTCCAATGAATCCATATCTGTAAGTAAATCACGCTTCCTCTTTCTAGACATTGTCCATGGAGGGAGCTAACAGGCAGACTGTAAAATACCAGAAAATTCTTTGTCTTTATTTAATATTTAAATAATTTTATTACAAATTTTGTAACCATCAGCAAAAACAACAAAATGAGATAAGCAATAAAATGATGACCAATCACAAGGCTAACAGTAGTACAAGAAAAAAAGAAAGAAAGAAAGAAAGAAAGAAAGAAAGAAAGAAAGAAAGAAAGAAAGAAAGAAAGAAAGAAAGAAAGAAAGAAAGAAAGAAAGAAAGAAAGAAAGAAAGAAAGAAAGAAAGAAAGAAAGAAAGAAAGAAAGAAAGAAAGAAAGAAAGAAAGAAACAAGCATTTATTATGCATTTCTTATGGTCCAGACTCTCTGCTAAGGCTAGGGATACTAATACAAGCGGAAAGATAATGGCTGCCCTCATTTAGCTTACATCCTAGTTCAGGAAGACAACACAGAGGGGAAGCTGAAAATGTGAGAGTGAAATGGAGTGGGGAATGAAGGCACCCAGCATAAGGCCTGATTCTGAAGGCCAAAAAGTTGGGATCACAGATAGGAGAGGAAATAAAAATGGATAGGAGGGGAAATGAAATAACGACAATAGCAGCAGCTCCTATTTCTCCAGCAGTTTATAATTTACAGATTGCTTTGCTCACAATCCTGTGAAGCGAGTAGACCCACTGTCAGCATCCCCATTCTGCACATATACTCCAAATGACTTACAATACTTTTGTCTCCATGGAGGGGCAGCTTGGCATAGTAGGTAGAAAACTCCCCTCACTGTCAGGAAGACTTGGGCTGAAGTCCTAGCACTAACTTGCCCAGCAATGTGAGCACAGACAAGCTGGGAAAGCTCTTAGTGTCTCCATGTACCTTCCTAAGACTATACCCTGGGATTTTTAGATCAGTTGCTATTCTGAACAAGCAGAGAGAGTTTTCATAGCAAGTACTTCCTCTCACTGATGAAGTTACAAGTCCAGACAAAAATATCTGTTTGGCTATAGGCATGTATATATGTGTATATGTGTCTATGTGCCTATGTATAGGTACATGTTGTATATATGTCTATATATATGGATGGATGGAGTCAGAAAGTAAGAGAGGAGACAGAGACAGAGAGAGAATGAGAAAAAACTGACAGAGACACAGAAAGACAGAAAGAGAAATAGAGGCAACACACAGAGAGAAACAGAGATATATGGAAGGAGAGAGAAAGAAAAAAAGAGAGAGAGAGAGAAAGAGAGAGAGAGAAAGAGAGAGAGACACAGAGACAGAGAGATACAGAGAGACAGAGAGAGAGAGACAAAGAGATGGAGAGAGACAGAGAGAGACAGAGAGAGACAGAGAGAGACAGAGAGAGTCAGAGAGACAGACAGACAGAGACAGAGACAGAGAGAGGAAACTGAGACACAGGTAGAGAGAAAGAAAAAAAGAGAGAATAAAGGAGACATATGAGAGGAACAAAGAGACAGAGAAACAGAGGGACAGAGATATAGGGAAAGAGACAGAGAGAGAAAAAGAGGAGACAGAGGGATACAGAGAGACAGAAAGAGAAAGAAAAGAAATTGAGACAGACAGACAGAGACACACACACACAGAAAGGTAACCAGAGAAAGAAATAGAGGAGACACACAAAGAGAGACAGACATACAGAGAGAGACAAAAGGAAGGAAATATATGGAGAGAGAGGCAGACAGACAGACAGACACAGAGAGACAGAGAGACAGAAACACAGAAAGACAGAAATAGAGAGACAGAACAGACTCAGGACTGAAGTGACTTGGATTCATGTCCCAACTCAGACACCTGCTGGCAATATGGCTCTAACTCTGTGACCCTTTAACTTCTTAGTGTCTCTAGAAAACTTTCTAAGTCAGGGGCTCAATCTTTTTTCTTTTTTTTAACCTTTGGCAGTCTGGTGAAAGCTATGGCCTCTTTCTCAGAACATTTTAAATATAGAAAATAAAATGCATGGGATTATGAAAGAAACTGATTACACTGAAATATATTTATCAAAATACTTCTTTTAAAAATGTCCCACATTGTTTAGACCCTAGAAGAAGAACTCCTGGATAGAGAGAGAGTAAAGGATCCAGGCCGGAGCCCTTGGGGTCACTTCCAGTTAATGGATGTGTTTCAAATAAAGATCTAGCCAAAGAGATTGAGGAGTCAGATAGGAAGAGAACTAGGAGAGAACAGGATCATGAAATCCTAGAGAAATAAGAATATCTGCCAAAGGTTACAGGAAGGTCAAGAAGAATAAGAGATCATTGGTAACTTTGGAGAGAGTTCAATGAAAGTAGGTTGTACTGAGAAGAGAAAGAGGAAAGGAAGTGGAAGTGTGGCTGCAGACCGCCTTCTCAAGGAGTTTGGGAAGGACAGATTATGGCTGATAGAGGGGATGGATGAACACAGAAAGGATTTTTGAGGGCAGAAGAGAAACTTGTACATTTGTAGGCAGTTGAGAAGTGGCTAGTAGGGAGAGATTGAGGAGGAGAGAGTAGGGATGATAGAAAGAACAACAAGAAGAGAGGATAGAATGGGATCAAGGGCTACCGTAGAGAGTTTGCCTTGGCAAAGAGCCCAAAGTGAAGGAGGAGATAGTAATGGAACCATTTGAAGGACTTGAGATGAAAAGGGGAGAAGGGGGAATTCTTAATGAATGGCCTCCATTTTCTCTCTCTCTCTCTCTCTCTCTCTCTCTCTCTCTCTCTCTCTCTCTCTCCCCTCTCCTTCACCTTCTCTACACACACACATACAGACACATTTATGTACATATACATATATACACACAAGCACTCACATACATATAAACTACATGCACATCTTCTCCAACTAGATGGTAAGCATCTCAAGGGCAAGGCCTATTTCACTTTTACATCTTCAGGCCTAGTGTAGCAATGTCTGGCTCATGTGTTTAATGCATGTTGATTGATGGATGATTGTCGTGTCATATTAGGTGTGTGCTCATACAACCTTTGCTCAAAAACAGCCAGTGATGGGGAGCCTGCTACCTGCCCCCACATCCCTAGACAGCCTGCCCATGAGTCATGTTCTGTTATAGAGATGTTTGCTCAGTTGTGGGTTGGACCAAGGCCACCTGAGGCCTTCTCCCTTGAAATCCTGTGATCTGGACACATGTAGCAGTCCTGTTGCTCTAAGCTTTAGTCTCCAATAATAATGCAAGTCACCAGGTCCTCCCTGTCCCTCTTTTGGTGATCTTGTCCAATCTTGCCTGGTGTCCTTCAGTGTCTATAAAGCCTGACTTTCCTTTCTATCCTTTTTCAGAATGAAGAAACCCAGAGACATGGTTGAAAAGTTCCTTTTCTCTGAGGAGGATCCCTGGTCTATCTCGGGCTCGGGCTCAGGCTCGGGCTCTGGCAGTGGCTCTTCAACTGAAATAGAAACAGAACCGATAGATGAAGAGGATTTCTACAATTTCAGACCCTCGGACGATGAGAATGTCGGACAAGAACTCACAGAGGAAGAACTGATCATATAGACACGGAAGCTCTCCCGCATTGAAGGCTGACCAGACTCTTCTGGGGGATACAGATAAGAAACAATTAGCTCCCAGACAAAGGGCATTTTAAAAACATAAACCTTCTGGAAGAGCTCCTTCTGTCTAAATCACTTTTTCCTCAGTACAAATCTTAACCAAATGTACATTTATACATGAATGCAATCTCCACCCCTTCTGTTTGCTCATGCACAAAAACACCTCCAGCCTCCATGCCTCAGCACAGGCTGTGTCCTATGCTTGGATCACCTGGAATGTGTATCTCTAGCGCTACCTCTTGGTAGCTCCCCTTAAGACTTAGCTCAGATGCAGCTGCCTTCATGAAGCCTTTCCTGATCCCCTCAGTTATTAGAATTCTCTATTTCCTCAAGAAATTTTGTATTCATTTATCTAGGGCACCCATTCTATCTTCCCCACTAAAATGTAATCTCCTTGAGGGCAGGAACTGATTTTATTTTATTTTTTTTCCTTTGAAGACTTCAGTGCCTTGCACATAGATATGTTTAATAATAAAGTTTTCTTAAATTGAATATAGAACAGTGGAGCTGGAAGAGATCTAGAAATTATCCCACCCATTCCACTCTACTCCCACTTATAAATGAAAGAATTGAGGTGCACAGAGGCAAAGTCACTTATCTAGCATCACAGCTAGTAGAGAAGAAGCAGGGGTAGGATTCTCACAAAGTACTTCAGGGAGCAGGTCCATTGTGTCTGCTGTCACGATCTCTGAGTATTTCCTCTATGGATACCCAGGAAATCATGGAGCCCTATTGGCCTAGAATAACAGGGTCAAACAACCAGAAACAGTGTCATTAAGTCATACATGAGGATCCCTAGGGACTGCCATGGATTTAGAAAGCCACAAATAAACTATTGATATTTTATTGCATTTTTATTTTCTGTGTTAGATATTCTCTAGTTAGTTTAATGTAGTTCAGGCCACACTAGGGAATGTTGCTGTCATATCTTAAGTCATCAGCACGTTTTGACACCCCTAGTCTGAGTTGCCCAAGGTTCACAAGAATGATTTAAAGGGAAAAAATGAACTGGGATTTAACAATTTTAAATATATCCATTTGAGAAGCAAAGTGTTAGTTTCTAAATTCCCTCCTCTATTCTTGGAGCTGCAATTCCCTCAGAGAATAAACGCATAAAAGTTTAGATTTTCTTTTTTGGGAAATTTGAAAAGTAATAGGTGCCTTATAAATTTACTAATGTATATTTGGGGTTAGTCACATAGCATGGAACACACAACTATCCAATATTGTCCCTTGTTTTATTGGTTACTAGGGCTCATTATTTTCCCGGAGTCCTAAATCACTCTCATCTTGATAATATTTGAATGGTAAGATTTGTAGCTTTTTCTGCATCTAAAATTGCTTCATCTTCTTTCCTGGTATTTGTATATGCTTAATGTTACCTAATTAAAGCAAAATGACTGTAAAATCAGAATGATGTCACTTGTAGTTTTTGCTCTCAGATCAATAATTGTTTTTTTTTAATTGTCCATTTTGAATAGTAGTCTTAAGAGAATATTATGGGACAGCTAGATGGTACAGTGGCTAGAGCACCAGCCCTGAAGTCAGGAGGACTGGAGTTCAAATCTGACCTCAGACACTTAATACTTCCTAGCTGTGTGACCCTGGGGAAGTCAATTAACCCCAATTGCCTCAGGAAAAAAAAAAAAAAAGAGAGAATATTATGATACTTATAAAGGGTGTTCCTAGAAACAGTAAAGTCACTCCATATAAGACAAAAACATCCCATAATCACAAAGTTTCCTGGTTGGAAGGGTCCTACGTCTTTGACCATCTACTCAACTCCAGATTCGAAGGAGAATCATCAATTATCTCATCAACAAGATCATTCATTCAGCCTTTGTTGGAAGACTTTTAGTAAAGCGATGCTAGCACAGAGGCATTTAATAAATCCTTTTAAAAAATGAATTAAATTTAATTGGTTTGACTAGAATTTTACTTTTGGATGGCTCTCATTGTTAGGAAGTTTCTGCTACCCTCAGTCTACAGTTTACATACTGGCATCTTGTGCTACCCTCGAGGGTGAAGCAGCCAACCCTTTTTTTTACATGGGATGGCCCTTCAAATGCTTGGACTTAATCAAGAATAGGATCTTTAGAAATCTCCCCTCTACCTTTGTTTTCTCAGGATGCCTGTAATTCTGTCCTCTTTCATTTCTCCATGGAAATTAAAATATTTTAGCTCAAGTTTAGCTCAATAAAAACCTGCTTAGAGATGATGATCATTGTGAGAAATTATTACTACTAATAATATGTATATAGCACTTATCATGTCTGACACTGTGCTAAGCATTTTTCAATGATTTTCTCATTTGAGCCTCACAACAAGGTGGGAGGAAGATGCTATATTTGGTCCCATTTTATAATTGAGCAAATTGAGGTAAACTGATGTTATTAGCTCATGGCCCACAACTAGTAAATGTCTGAGGTCTCCAGGCCAGTGCACTACCATAGTCCAAGCTTTTCTTTACATCCACACCATCAAAAACTATCCAACAAACAGTAATTTTTAAAAGCTTTGATCTTTAGATTTCTAGAACCATGGCTTCAGAGGCATGGAGCTCTTTTGACCCACACTCTTTACAGTTTGGTAATGGTCATAATGAGTCACTGTAACCATAAAGATTCATCTGCTATTAGTCAGTCTTCTGAAAAAGAGCCTCTCTTGAGCCACAAACACAATCTACCATTAAAACTAGATGGGACCTCCCAGGCCAGCAAGTCCAGCCCCTCATTATCCAGGTGAGGAACCAGTGCCCAGGATTACACAGATTACAAGTGGCAAAGCCAAGGTTCAAATGTCATCCTTTTACAATCCCTACCAAGTCTTTTCCAGAGGGACTCAGAAAGCACTTCAAATTGGAAAGATCATCACCATTTGGAGACATCAAGGAAAGTTTTTTTAAGAGTAGATGCCATTTCTTTTTTTAAAATATATTTATCACATAGAATATATTTTATTTTATTTTTATAAAACTTTTTATTTTCAAAACACAAACATAGATAGTTTTTAACATTCACCATTGTAAAACCTTGTATTCCAATTTTTTCTCTCTCTCCTTTTCCTCCCACTCCCTACCCAGATGGCAAGTAACTCAATATATGTTAAACACATGCAATTCTTCTATACATCTTTTCACAATTATCATGCTGCACAAAAAAAATCAGATCAAAAAGGAAAAAGATGAGAAAGAAAAAAACAAGCATGCAAACAACAGCAAAAAAGGTAAAAATACTATGTTGTGATCCACACTCAGTTCCCACAGTCCTCTCTCTGCGTGCAGATGGCTCTCTCCATCACAAGACCATGGAACTGGCGTGAATCACCTCGCTGTTGAAAAGAGCTATTTCTGTCCGAATTGATCATATACTGATCTTATTGCCATGTGCAATTTTCTCTTGGTTCTATTCACTTCATTTTGCATCAGTTCTTGTAAGTCTCTCCAGGCCTTTCTGAAATCATCCTGCTGGTTATTTCTTACAGAACAATAATATTCCATAACATTCATACACCATAATTTAATCAGCGGTTCTCCAACTGAAGGACAAGAGATGCCATTTCTATTGGGCCTTAATGGCTAAGCAGGAATTGACCTTAGGTGAAGAGAAATAGAAGGGCGAGAATGGTAGTTTCTAAGTTTGACTTGAATTCACTAAAGCCTAACCTGTAGCTCATTTAGCTTTTCTACCCAGAACAACCTGAAAAAAAGAAAGGAGAATTTTGCAAACTATTCTTAGAGTCATGGAGTTGTTCCTTACAGGAGTTTGGACACATTTCACAGCATGATGGACAGGTTGATACATCATAATTGAGCAACTGAGGATGGGAGGATGCTGGACCTCCTGTTCCTTGATTCATTTCTCCTTGCAACAGCCAGGTAAGGACATGGCTTCAATGGCAAGAAGAGTTAGTCAACTTAAGCCACCTAAAACAACCATCCACATTTATTAAGCACCTCCTGCATTCTAGGCACAGGGAATACAAAATAAAAGGAAAAACAGTCCTTGACTTCAAGAAACTTACAATTCATTTACATAGTTATTTAAGTAGCTGGGTGGGCTAATGTATAGAGTGCTAGACTTGGACTTGGAACCTAGTTCTAATTCTTCATGGGACACTTACTGTGTGATCTAAATATAATCTGCCAATTTCAGTCTTTCTGTCTGTAAAGTGGGGATAGCCTGTACCTTATAGGGTTGTTATAAGAATAACATGAGATAAAATATACAAAGTGCTTTGAACACCTTAAAAAGCTAGTGTTATAGAAACATTGCTGTTGTCATTATTGGAGGAAGGAAACACTAACAATAGGGAGATTGGAGACTTCTTGTAGGAGCAGATAACATAGGGGCTGAAACCTGAAGGAAAACAGGGACTCTAAGAGGCGGAGTAAGGAGGGGGTGAATTCTAGGTATGGGGGGAAGCTTATTCAGGGGTACTGCTGAGACAAATTGGAATTCCAAGTCATAGGAATAGTAGTTAATCCAGTTTGACTAGAATGTAGGTGAGGGAAGGGAAGAAATACAAGCAGATTAGAGCCAGATTGTAAAAGCTTTTAGAGACCAGACTGAGAAGTTTGTAAGTTAACCTAGTGGCAATAGGGAGCCATGGAAGCTTCTTGTGCAGAAGAGTAATGCATGATATCTGTACATTAGGAAGTTTATTTTGGCAGTTATGTAGAAGATGAATGAGAAAGGCCAAAAATGGAGGAAGGGAAGCCAATTAGGAAGCTATAATAGCTATAATAATAGTCTTGATGAGATCTGATGAAGATGTGAGTGAAGTGAGAGATGTTATAGAAGGGTCAGTAAGATTTGCTAACTGACTAGAGATATAAGTGGGTGAAGGAGAATGAAGAGTTAAGGATGCCAGAGGTTGTAAACTTGGGTGACTTGAAAATGGTGTTGCCCTTAACAGAAATCAGGAAGTGTGGAGGAGGTGTGGGTTTAGAGTATGGTTAAAGCAGTTGCTGGATGGATTTCAGGGGTCCTGTGACCTTAGATGGGGGAATAGATTACATTTTCATTTCCCCTAATTTTGAACTGAAAATTAGCATGCAACAAAATTAAATTAGATGCAAAAAAATTTCAAAACCTCTGATCTAGAGTGAAGATAATGAGGTCTGTTGTGTATATCTTGAGGTGAGAGGCCTCTGGGGGGTCCAGATGGAGACATCCTTTAGGCAGAACTGAAATTCACAAGAGAGATTTAAGGCTGTATATGCAGAATTGGGAGTCATCTGCATATGGATGATAATTAAATCCAGTAGAGCTAATGAGATCAAATTATCTCAGAGTGATTTCCTATAGTTGGATCTCTCTTCTTCCCCCCTTCTCTCTCTCTCTCTCTCTCTCTCTCTTTTTCTCCCCCCCACCCCGTCTGTCTGTCTCTCTGTCTTTTTGTCTGTCTGTCTCTGTCTCTGTCACACACACACACACACACACACACACACACACAGACAGGATGCATTTCTCAGAAGCCCACAGGCTGGGAAAGCTCTCCTATTTTTTCTTATTTTTTAATTGCTCCTGTGCTTTTCTCCTTTGGGCAGCTGGGCAGAGCTATTGACTTTACCCAGAGCTTCTTCCTGCTGCATCAAGGAGAGGGTTGGGCTGCCAGAGAGAGACATTTGCAGGCACTACTGCAGCTGCATTGGCTGATACTTTGCAGCTATATTAAGCAGAATCGATCCCAGCAAACTCCTATGCCATTAAGAGAATCATGGACAAAGTATTTCCATCCTTCATTGAAATGTTTTCAGGGTAAATTAGTCCCATTCCCATCTCAAGGAAAAAGTAATTGCTTTCATTCTAATATCCTAATTGTTAATGTTCTTCCCTCATCCCCAAATCATTTTGCATTGTACTATATATATTTTATATTTGTTATTTCCTTCCAGTTGAATGCAAACTCTTTGAGGGCAGAAACCAATCCAAATTTGTTTTTGTATCTACCCCTAGAAGGCCCTTAATATGCTTGTTGAATTGAACTGAACTGAACCTAACTCCAGGTTTACTGACAGTATACACATATTACCTTAGCATAATGCCAGGTCCATGGTAGGTACTAAATAAATGCCTGAGTGGGATCAAATTGAATTGATAATATACAATTAATCAACTAACATTATCAAGTATCTACCATGTATCAAGTACCTTAGTAAATGTTACACACAAAAGAGATAAAAGAAATGTATGTGCTCTTCAGAACCACCAGCCACCAGTTTCTTAGCTGTCTGCTGTGGCCCCTAAGAAGCAACACAGGTGAAGTGGAAGTTCCAGCATAACTAATTCCTGGTCAGCACTGTGGGCTTCATGTAGACAGTGGTGGCGATTAAGACAAACAACTGCTTGTGCTACTCCTGGGCTTATATCCCAAGGAAATACTAAAGAGGGGAAAGGGACCTGTATGTGCCAAAATGTTTGTGGTCGCCCTTTTTGTAGTGGCTAGAAGCTGGAAGTTCAATGGATGTCCATCAATTGGAGAATGGTTGGGTAAATTATGGTATATGAATGTTATGGAATATTATTATTCTGTAAGAAATGACCAGCAGCAAAAAAAAATATCTATGCATATATACTGTCAAAAAATGTTATAATTATAAAAATTAATTAAAAAGAAAGAAAGAACATTTAAAAAAAAGAAAAAGAAATGACCAGCAGAATGAATACAGAGAGGCTTGGACTTACATGAACTGATGCTGAGTGAAATGAGCAGAACTAGGAGATCATTATACACTTTAACAATGATACTGTATAATGATCAATTCTGATGGAAGTGAATATCTTCAATGTAGAGAAGAGCTAATCCAATTCCAATTGATCAATGATGGACAGAATCAGCTACACCCAGAGAAGGAACTCTTGGAAATAAGTGTAAACTGTTTGCATTTTTTGTTTTTCTTCCCAGATTATTTTTAGCTTCCAAATCCAATTCTTCCTTTGCAACAACAACAACAACCAAATTCGGTTCTGCACATATATATTGTACCTAGGATATACTATAACATATTTAATATGTATGGGAATGCCTGCCATCTAGGGGAGGAGGTGGAGGGAAGGAGGGGAAAATTCAGAACAGAAGGGAGTACGAGGGATAATGATGTAAAAAAATCACCTATGCATAGGTACTGTCAAAAATGTTATAATTATAAAATTAATTAAAAAAAAAAAAAGACAAACACTGCTTTATACTCTGGAGGATAAAGGGAGAAGCCTTTTCCAGATATAGTCTTTTGAAGGCACCAACTATGAGTTAACTAGAGTACAGACATATGTAAGCTTTGCAGAGTTCCTTTAGTGCCAAAGGGGAGGCCCTCATGGATCTATCCGTGATTTGAGCTGATTCTATCTACTGATTTCCTTCTCCATGTGGGGACCAAGGGTCAGGGCTCAGTCTAAACCAAATGGATTTCCCAACCTTATTTATGTGTTTCCCTTTCCTTCTGTTTCTTCTGGCAATGGAAGCCACTGCTCTCTGACTTCCATTCTTCATCTCAACCTTTTCTCCCTTGATAATTACTCCTTGTCAGTGAGTTGTCCTCTGGCCCAGTGGGTCTGGTTAATGAAGACTCAAATGCTGTTTTCATCTACCAGTGAAATGAGAAACCAAGCCTAACATTGCTGGCATGAAAGTGGACTCTTGCAACTCAGCCAGTTTTCTTCTCTATTCTAAAAGGGTGAATTTCACGTTGGCAAAGAAGGTTGTCATCAAGACTGATCCAGGTACTTGGCAGCTGAATCATTCTGTTGAGACACTTCTGTCTGCTTCTGGCAACCTAATCCTACTGTTCTGACTTGCAAAAAAATTTATTGCAATAATTCTGCTTAGGTCAATTTTCTTGGTGTTTATTTCCGTGGTGCAATGAATGACTGGGCAATTGGATCAGTAGAGTAAAGGTAATATCCATGGTATTCATCATCAGACCTGGAGCCTGGGACAAAGCTGACTTTACTGACAAGGAAGGGTTAGTAAATCAACTCCTTTAGTCCTCTCTAATAACCCAGCTTAGCACCCATTCCCCTGGTCAATCATCTTGGAAAACTGGATCTCCCAAGATGAAGGAGCCAGTCCCCCTCTCCATCACAGGAAAGTATTCTTTCAAGTTTCCATTGCCCACCCACCCCACTCTACCTTTAAATTCAATGGTCTCTGTATGCTGTCACTCTTCATCTCTGCCTCTTAGAGCTTCTAGCTCCCTTCAAGGATCATATTAAGTGCTACTTACTTTAAGAAGACTCACCTGCTTATTAGTGCCTTCCATTCCTACCTTCTATTCTGAAATCACTTAGTATTTATTTTCACATATATCTTATATTTACTTATTTGTGGACATATTGCATTCTCATAGTAGCTTGTAAACTCCCTGAGGATATGGACAGTATCACTTTCGTCTTTGTATTTCCACTGCTTAGCATATTACTTGGAAAATAGTTGATGCTAAGCAAATGTTTGCTGAGTGATTAATGAATGGATTAATGAATGGATTAAACAAGGAACCAAAAGTAATTTCTAAACCTAAGTCAGAGTGAAGCTTCTAACAGAGATTCTGTTCTTAGCATCAAGGAAGTGGTAATTTAAAAACAATAAATAAGTCTGAGAGTACTATTTAAATTGTTCTATGAGCCAAAGAGCTTGTTCCCTAGGATAAATAATCTTTTGAAGGGAAAATAACTTTATAATCACAATGCTGAGAACAGAAAGATCTTCCTAAGATTAGGAAAAGGTATTAAGAATTTTTCTCCCTAATTTAATGATAATATATATGAGGGCTCTTTTTCTAAGCAACTGTTACCAAAAACAAAAAGCAAAAACAAAAACAAAATCAAAACCCTAAAAGAAAGATGGCAGAGCCCTATTTTCCTTTTGTAGGGAGGAAGTAGCATCTTAGCTGAGAATTTCAGCTGAAGCCAAAATCTGGAGGGACAGTGGAGCTGTCCCTGGTAGAGATCAGAGATGATCACAAGATTCCCCAAATCCTACCAGACAAGGACTACCTCCAACAACATCAGAGAACAGCATCCAGAGGAAGTGTATTAGCATGCCCACAAAGCTGGCAAAGATAGCAAGGCCCTCAAGATGAGGAACAGACCTAATAGAATCCATAAAATGGTATATCCAGAAGAAAGCTACAGTGTGGCAGGATCAGAGGTACAAGTTACCACTCTAAGTACATGTTTCCTGGTCATGTATCTTTCCTTTTTATATCCATTCTTCCCACTTAACTATGTGTTATTTGGGGATGATTGTCCCTCAGGTGTAAGGGGGAAATATTTTATTATTTTTTTCTATTATGCTATTTCATGTCTTTCCTTTTAACTCATCTTAATGAAGCATGATGAGAGTTAGAAGTGCTCCTTGGTGCCATATTTACCTCCTATCTAATAAGAATAGAAACCCAGTAGAATATAAATTCCTTGAGGATAGGAACCATTTATTTATTGCCTCTTTATTCCTAAAATCCTAAGACAGTTATCTTGTATACAGTAAGACTTAATAAATACTTGCTAGACAGTATCTTGTATACAATAGGCACTTAATAAATACTTGCTCAACTTAATTGATTTGAATCTACTGCTTTATCATTTCCTTGTAAAACAAATATAATTCTTTTCCTTGGAATAGTTCTTCAAATCAGATTGCCCCTAACTTTAAAAAGCAAACAAACAACCCCCCCCCAACCTCATGAGACAGTATTTTCAGATTCACATTAATCTTATGGATTTGGAGAAAGACAGTTCAGCAGTCTGGTGCTTCCTTGTGCACTATTCTCTCTAAAAAAGCTTCAGTGAGACAGAGCTCTTCCATTCTTGTCATGAATAAAACATTAATATGGTTCTACAAATGTTTTTGGTAAATGCCTGGGTCCACAAAAATTGCCTTTGGTATACACAGTATTTTTCAGCCTCTTAGTTACTAGTATTTATTTAAGCATGCATGGGCAGCTTAACTCATGGTCTTCAAGCTAATGTCCTAGGGACAATGGGTGAGAGAGTGGACCCGTGATCAATCACTGGTATCAGAAATTCCCAAAGGAGCAAACTCCTTCTGCCAATCTGGATTTAAAGCTCTTTTTTTGGTCACAAATGTGTTATATCATTGAAGTTCTTTTCCCTGCAAGCCTCTCATTCCCATTCCTTTGAGTTTATTTTTCTTGGAATATATTCAATAAGCAAATACTGTATTTAAATAATACAGTATTTTTTTTTAAATGAGTGTACTCCCCCTCTCTCCCAGAGAATTTAAACTACTTGAGGGCAAGTTCTGCTTTGTTTTGTCTTTGTGACTCCAGCTCCTAGGACAGAACCTAGCACATGGCACATGACAGAAGCTCAATTAATGCTTATCAAATTGAATTGAGTTGAATTAACTGGGAGGAAAAGTTTTGGATTGGGAATCATTCCAGTTTCCAGCTTGGGTTCAACTATAAACCAACAAGACTTTATTATGCACCTACTATGTGCCAGGTACTTTGCTAAGTACAAATACAAGAAATATAATATTAACTCATCGTATGATCGTGGGTACCTGCCTAATCTTTGGGCTTCCGTTTTCCCAACTATAACAAGAAAGGTTTGGGTCTAAAGATACCTGAAGTTTTTTCTTGCTTTCTGTCTTGAAAGTCCTCCCATTTGTTTACTGCCCTTCCTGAGAAGCTCCCAAGAGTCAGAGATGCTGGACCAATGACCAGAGGACATAGATTTAGCGTAAAAGAATACCTTGGTGGTCATGTAGTCTGACTTCACTGATTTTTACAAATGAGAAAATTGAGGCCCAGAAAGGCTTGTCTCTATTCATAGAGTTGGCTCTTGAATCCAGTTTCTTAATGGCCTGTTGTGATAGTTTCACTCATCAAACTGCCATCTATAATTATTTATCACATAAAATGTGGGGAGCAGAGTCAATAATATGTTAGTGAAGAGCCAGGAATTCTGGAAAACATTTATAGAGTCTTCTCCCTCCTGCTGCAGCTCTCTTAATAGAACAGTGTGGGGTAATGGAATTGTCTAGTTATTTAATTTATGTTCAACTCCTTGTGACTTCATTTGGGGGTTTTCTTGGCAAAGATACTTGAGTGGCTTATTATTTTCTTCTTCAGCTCATCTTACAGATGAGGAAAGTGAGGTAGACAGGGTCATGTGACTTGCCCAGGATCTCACAGCTAGTCTAATATATGTTTGAGGCTAGATTTGAACTTAGGAAGATAAGTTTTCCTGACTCCAGACTCTGAACTCTTCTACATCACCTAGCTACCCCAGGGGTAATGGGAAAGGCCTAGTATTGGAAGTTAAGCAGATGGCTTTGAATTCCAACTCTGTTTCCTACCTCTGGGACTCTGGGCAAGCTTTTATGATGACTTAACCTGCTATTAAAGCATAAGCTGCATGAGAGCAGGAGCTGTGTCTTACCTAAATATTGCATACCCTTTAGCATCAGGAACTCTGCAGAGGCACATGACAGGTATTTATTAATGAATGGTTGTAACATTTTATGACAGAAACTGAATGGACCCATTATCTCTCTCCCAAATTCTCCTCTCTTCCAAACCTCCTCCTTTCTAAGGGCATTGCCATCTTCTTAGTCCCCTAGGCTAAAAATCTCGGAATCATCCTTGATTTTCTCTCCCTTTCTATTAAAAATGCAATAACCTATTCTTAGTCCTCATCTGATCTTTCTACTTTCCTCTTCCTCAGTTTCCATAATACTCTTTTTTTCCAATCTAAATTCTCCCTTTCAGTCTCTTTTGTTAGATCATTATCTATCTCTTCCCCCTTCCTAAATGTGATATTTCCCCAAAGCATTTTTCTCTTTTTCTTCACACTCTCTCCCTTAGTAATTTCACTTTGGCAGCTGTGTGAAGGATGAATGAAGTGGGAAGATACTTGAGGCAGAGAAATCATATAGGAGAAATTTCAATAGTTGAAGGGAGAATAGAAAAGGGCTTGAGCTAAACTGGGGATTATTTGAGAAAAGAGAAGGAAGGAAACAGACTCAAGAGATGTTATCAAGATGGAAATGGCAAAATTTGGCAACTGAATGAGGAATAAGTGCTGGAAAATATTGAGGACTCAAGCTGAGGACACTGGAAAGATGATGGTGGTCTCAAAAGAAACTGGTAAATTTGGAAAAGGAGTAATTTGGGGGGTTAAGTTCTATTTTTAACATGTTGAATTTGAGATGTTGCTGGGACATCCAGTTCTAAATGTCTAATAGACAACTGGAATGCAAGACAAAGAGAAGCCCAGAAGACTCGGGTGGGCGATATAGATCTTGAAGTTGTCTACATAGAAATGATCATTAATCCCATGAGAGCTGATGAGGTCCTAAGATAGAAGGTAAAGAACACAGGGAAAAGAGGCCAGGACAGATCCTTAGAGTTCACCTATAGTTAAAAGGCAGTATTGTCTTTGATGGAATCTCAGGAGGAGTGGTCAGACAGGTAGAAGGACATCCAAGATACATTGTCTCAAAAAGCCAGAAAGGAAAAAATGTGCAGAAGGGGGAGGCAAGCTGGCTCTGCTTAAAGTAGCAGAGAGCTCAATAAGAATGGGGACTGAGAAAAGATCCTTCAGATTTGTCAATAATGAATCATGGGTAATTTTGGCGAGAGATATCCCAGTTGCTGACCTTCAGCAACCAGAATTCTTCCTGAGATAATGCCTGATTCTGCTAGTTGTTAGAATTCCTTCTTGTTCCAATTTTCTTTGTATAGTATTTGTTGGTGTTCCTGTGTCTCCCCTCTCCTCCACTAGAGTGTAAGCTCCGAGAATATTTCATTTTTGTTTTTGCAAATGCAGAGTATAGTTCAGTGTTTTGCATAGAGAAGTACATAATAAATGGTTTGGGCTTGTTTAATTAAGGTGGTGCCTTCTCATCCATGAGCTATCTTACAAAGTGGTCCCCTACTGCTTTCAAGATTGGGTCATCTCCAGAAAGGAGTACACTTTCTTCTTGGCACTTCATGGAACATATACAAAAATTGACCTTATATTAGGACATAAAGATCTCAAATTCAAATGCAGAAAGGCAGAAATAGTAAATGCATCCTTCTCAGATCATGATGCAATAAAAATTATATTCAATAAAAATCCAAGGGAAAATAGACCAAAAAGTAACTAGAAACTAAATAATCTCATCCTAAAGAATGGATTGGGTGAAACAGCAAATCATAGACACAATTAATAATTTCACCCAAGAGAATGACATTAAGGAGATGTCATACCAAAATGTGTGGGATTCATCCAAGGTGTTAATAAGGGGAAATTTTATATCTCTAGAAGCTTATTTGCATAAAATAGAGAAAGAGAAAATCAATGAATTAAGCTTACAACTAAAAAAGCTAGAAAGAAAGCAAATTTAAAACCCCAAATCAAATACTAAACTTGAAATTCTAAAATTAAAAGGAGAGATCAATAAAATTGAAAGTAAAAAAAAAAACCTATTGAATTAATAAATAAAACTAAGAGTTGGTTTTGTGAAAAAATCAATAAAATAGATAAAATTTGATTAGAAAAAGGAAAGAAGATTGGATCATCTCTGGCACTAACCTCTTCAGTGTGGATTTTGCTTTTTTTCCCTGATGTTATCTTATCCATTTTTTTTTTTTTGCATGACACATAAGGGGCTGAAGAGTTCAAGGTCCAAATGTGGCTGGTTATCCTCTGCTGCTGGTTATAAAAATAGAAACATTGAAAAACTAGTTCTAATTTACATCCATCCTCCTGACAATTTCAGGTATGATAGATCTTAGAATTATGTGATTCATCTGGTTCTAGCACTGCTTCAGTCTCATTGTTTCTCATAGTTTTTTTTTTTTTCTTTTTCTTTTCTTTTCTTTTTCTTTTTCTTTTTCTTTTTCTTTTTTAATCTTCCTTCTCTGACTTTCAGTCAAGAAAAGCTGGGTTCAAATCCCACCTCCAGCACTTGGTAACTATGTCACTCTCAGCAAGTCACTTGACTTTTCATCACCGGTAAAATGAGAGGGTTGGATCTTATGGTCACTAGGGATCCTTTCAGCTTTAAGTAAGCCTCTGATCCATGATTACAAGATTTTATAGATGAGTTTGCATTGTAAAACAATGTGGTCCATGACCACCCTCTTTCTCCCCAGCAAGGAATCCAGGTTTTGCTGGCTAAGAAAGTTAGATACACCTTTCTAGACACTCAAGTTTGAAACTTGGGTCCTTCCTCTACTTTACCTTCACTCCCACCCACTTAATTAGTTGCCAGATTCTATTTTATTTCTATGCCTTCTCCTTTTCTCTACTCATAAAGGCATCATGTCAGGGCATGTTTGTTTTTTTTTTTTTTTTAAATCATCTTTTACTTAAACTATAGCAATAGTCTTTTAATTGGTTTCCTTGACTTAGTCTCTTCCCTCTACTATCATCTTCCACCAAACTGCCATTCCTAAAACCATTCCCACAGCCCTTCTCCAGAAAGTTCAGCCAGTTCCTGAGCCTTCCAGGATAAGATACTAATTCCTCTGTTTAGCATTTAAAGACCTTCACAGTCTCAGTCACATTTCCCCTTGTCACTCCAACATTGCCATCATAATCATTATCATAGCTAACATTTATATAGCATCTACTATGTGTGGGGCACTGTGCTAAGCACTGTATAATTATATCTTATTTGATCCTCAAAAAACCCTGACAGATGGGTGCTTTTATTATCCCCATTTTACAACTGAGGAAACTAGGCAAAGAGACGTTAAATGATTTGCATGTCATACAGCTAGTAGGTGCTGAGGCCATATTTGAATGCAGGGCTTCCTGACTCTTCACAAAGCTGCTTCTGTAAGTAACTTTCCATTTTCTGCCTTCATGTCAGAGCTGATCCTCCATGCCTAGAATACATTACCCTCTCTCTTCACCTCCAGAGGCCTCTTGTAATTTTTAGCTCCTTTCAGTTTGCAGCTCTTGGTCTCCATCCTACTAATTGTCCAGCTATTTCTATTTCTCTTCAGTCCTTGCCTCCCCAAATTACTTTGCAAATATTTAATATTTACATAAACATTATTTATTGAAAACAAGAACTTTTTTCTCTTTTGTCTTGGTGTTCCCTGGTACTTAGCACAGGACCTGGCACCAAATATTAAATTGACTTTTTAGACTCTTTTGGCATCCAGGTTGTGATGACTGTTTTCCAATGTTTAAATTTTTATAGGAAATGGGATAAGAAAAGTTAACATTTTTGTTTTTCTTCCATTTCCTATTTTGAAGCACCAATGGCTTGTTTGAATGAGTCAGAGTGGAGGGTTGCTATTCCTCAAAAGGTTGCAATTGTGTCTCTTCCTTTTTCTCCTTTATTCTAGTTTGATTCTATCTTTGGCCTCTGCTCTAATGGAGATGGCATGCTAGCATAAAAACAGCTGATTGTAATAGGATTTCTCATATCAGTAATCAGTCATTTCCTGTCCTTTAAAATATAGTCAAGGAATCACAAAATCATAGCTTTAGAGAAGTCATAGAGGATATCTAGGTCAACTCCCTCATTTCATTTTTTTAAAAATAAAATTTTATTGATATCTTTTGCTTTTCTTTCACTTGTATTTCCTAGTGTATCCCTTCCATCTCCCACTCTCAGTCATTCCCCCTTTTTAAAAAGAGAGAAAAAGAAAACTCAACAGAACTAACACATTGAAATATATTCAGTGCTCTGTGCCCATAGGTCCCTGCCTCTAGTAAAGAAAAGGGAGATAGAAGGGACTTTCTCATTTCTCTTCTTTGGGGCCAAGAATGCTCATAATCATTTACAACATTCAATTTCAGTTGTTGTTCTTTCCATTTATGTTGTTGTCACTATGGATAGTGCTTTCCTAGTTCTCTTGATTTCATTCTGTATCAGTTCATACAAGTTTTCCCATGCCTCTCTGTATTCATCATATTCCTCATTTCTTACAGCACAGTGATATTCCATCCCCAATTGATGGGCATCTAATTTGTTTGCATTTTTTAACTATAAAAAGCACTAGTTTGGTGTATGTGGAACCTTTCTTTGTGTCCTTGACCTTGTTGGGGTATATGCCTGGTTCTGGGTCAAAGGATATGGCCATTTTTTTGTCACTTATTTTGCAGAATTCCAAATTGATTTCCAGATTGTCCAGGTACCTGATTTTTAAAGATAAGGAACTAAGGTTTGAGAAGTTAAGGGGCTGGCCCATGGTCACATAGGGAAGAAGAGACAGTGAAGATTTGAATCCACATCTTCTGCAACCAAATCCAGTTCTCTTTCTATCATACCACCCTACTTTCCCTCATCTAATTTTTTTCTCCTGCAGCACTATTCAGAGTTCACTACATTCAGGCCTTCAATTCTTTTCCAGAAGAAAAATATCTCTGACATCTAGACCCAAGATTTTCAAATAATCCATGCATCCCTTTACATCTTTCATTTTTCAAACTAGAACTGTATTTTCCAAGATGTTATTATTCATCACTAACCTCTTCCTATCCATTGTGCCACCTTTCATCTTCTTCAATAGAGGTTTGTCCGCAAACTGTAATCATCTTCATGTGGATCTTTTCCCATGTATTTTGCAGATATGTATTTTTACAAAATATCCGCATATCTCATGACTGAATGTTTCTTGTTACTTTTGGGTACACAATGAAATCCACTCTCTCAATGCCTTTCCTTGAAAATCCAAGAAGAATCCATATACCATCATGCTAATTTGCTACAACTTATTTGGTTTTTTGGGAGGGAGGGGAATGGCAGATCTCTGATTTCACAGAAATATTTGAGGAACTCATGCTATCAGTGTAGTTTTCTGTTGAGCCATTTTTCAGTCTTTTGTAATTTTTCTTGACTCCATTTGAAGTTTTCTTGACAAAGATACTAGCATCCAGTAGATTAAAACAGAGGTAAAGTAACTTGTCCAGGGTCACACACAGTAAGTATCTGAGACCAGACTTGATTCAGATCTTCCTGACTGCCAGAATCACCTAGAGGTATTAGAGGTGATAAGATGTTCCCAGGGAGGCAGTTAGGGGGCGCAGTGGATAGAGCACCAGCCCTGAATTCAGGAGGACCCAAGTTCAAATTAGATCTCAGACACTTAACGCGTCCTAGCTGTGTGACCCTGGGCAAGTCACTTAACCCCAGCCTCAGAAAAAAAATAAAATAAAAAAAATAAGATGTACCCAAGTTCTCCTGACACTGAGGCCATCTCTATCCAGTAATTATGAGATCATCCATCTTGGTGGTTAATTTTTCTATAGTATTTCCACCCAGTGATCCTTGGATCATGGCTTTACAGAGCAAAGGAAAGATTTCTTTCCTTTTTTCTATTCTTTTCTTTCTTTTTTTCAGTTCCAGAGCCCAATGTGGCACTTGAAATACAGTGGGTGCTTAATAAATGCTTGTTAATAGATTAAGACAATTAATTAACTATTAAATAATGAGATTTTGAGCATAAATTCTCATATTTTCTTCAAAATTTAGCTCAAGGATCACTTCAAAAAAACGAAACAAAACACTTTCCTGATCTATCCCCACTGTCCCACTCCATCCCACAGCTGTTAGTTCCTTTTCTGACTTTACAGTTATTTTGAATACATAAAATACATTCTAGAAGTACATAACTGGACACTGGTGCATGCATAGAACCCAGCAGCTTATTCAATTATCCATATGGAAAAGCTAAGGAGTTGGCTTCTAGGAGAGTTTTCATGATGGAAACCCATGACAGAGCCTGCATGTCTGGCTAATAATCTGGCCAAGAACTGACTGGCTGCAGGGGCCATTCCACAAGACAATCCATCCTGAAATGCTCTCCCTGGCCTGTGCTAACTATTGATCTTCCTAGCTTCCTTTAAGTCCCTCCTAAAATCTCATATTTTAGTAGTTTTCCACCACCCTTCTTAATTCTAATGTCTCCCTTATGTTATTTCCTATTTATCCTGTATAGAGCTTGTCTTGTATATATTTATTTGCAAATTATCTCCTCCACTAGATTGTAAACTTCTTGAGGACAAAGACTATCTTTTACTATTTTTTTTTTATCCCTAGTGCTTGGCACAGTGTCTGTACCTACTGGACACTTAATAAATGTTTATTGATTGAAAAAGGCAAAAAATAGCTGCTTTTTCTTTTGAATAAGCACTCACCCTTGGGGTACCTTAGTGACTATTGGGGGAAGCTTCAGCTGAGAGATAGGGCTGTAAGCCCTAAAATATCTGTTTGTATTCTTTTACACTGTAGGTGAATGGCGTGGAGCCTCCTGAAGTTGTGGGTTAGAAGCTGCTCCAGAATCTGAAATGCTGGATTCTGGAGGCATGCCAGAGTCTGGGTTCCAGAGACATTCCAGGCCCCAGGCCAGAGGCAGCTGAAGCACGGCTTGATCCAGAAATCATCCATCTATCTGAACTTAAACTTGGTGAGTTCTACAGAGCTCAGCTAAATTACTCCCAAATGTTGAGGTGGTAGAGGAGAGTGTTGGGAGAAATGACTGGACATTTATTCTTTCCCTAACTTTGGAGTAAATGCCCCTTTGTAAAAGTTTAATAATGGCAAGTGGCTAAGTGGAATTGGAACAGTAGATCCTGGCACCTAAGAATAAGGGAAATAGATCTGGCAGAGACTCTAGTCAATATCAATAGCTCCGGCAGTGCCTTGAAGTTACCCCTTGGAATCACGAGGGCAGATGTCGCATCCTGGCTCCAGGCGAGAAATCCTCTTCACCACTCTTCCATGTCACTTCCCAGATAGAATTAGTAGTTGGGAAATATTTTGTGTTTGTCTGTCTCCTGAGCATTTAACAGTGTTTGTTACAAATACTTTGTAACTGATTTGCATCTTCTTCCTTTGCCGTCATCGGAAGCCCGAGGACTTATTTCTCTGGTTATAGTACTGAAGAGATCTTGGCCATTTTCTGGCCCAGTCCATCCGGGAGAGGAATCCCTGCTCTAATATTCCCATCACACAGTTCTCCGGCCTCTGCTTGAATACTTCAAGAAGTGAGACGTCCATCACCTCCTGCTGTTGTCCACCGGGCTCTTGAACAGTTCTTGCTTGAGGAAGCTTGTCCTGGGGATGAGCCTAAATTTGTCTGCAGCGAAGTTCTGCTCTCTGGGTCCACGAGGACAGATTAAGGGCCTCCTCCTCCTCCCACTGGCTTTCAGTTCTTGAAGACAAGGCGCATTTCACCTCTGGACCTTTACTTCCTCCAAACATCCCGCTCCTTCAGCCCCTCCTAATGTCATGGACTCTAACTTATTAATATCCCCTCCCTCTACACACATATATTGTATCTAAATTATACTGTAATATATTTAACATATATAAGACTGCTTGCCATCTGGGGGAGGGGGTTGGGGGAGGAAGGGAAAAAATCTGAATAGAAGTAAGTGCAAGGGATAATGTTGTAAAAAATTACCCATGCATATGTACTGTCAAAAAATGTTATAATTATAAAATAAAATAAAAAATTAAAAAAATAAATAAATAAATAAAAACTTTTAAAAGATCAAAAAAAAAAAACATATATTGGATTACTTGCCATGTAGGGGAGAAGATGGGAGGAAGGAGGGGAAAATTTGGAACACAAAGTTTTGTAAGGGTCAATGTTGAAGAATTACCCATGAATATCTTTTGAAAATAAAAAACTTAAAAAAAAAAATATCCCCCTCCCTCCTTTCTTCATGCGTCCTTCATTGTTCATTTGGGTACTTATAATCGCTGTATACGATGTTTTCTTGGTTTTGCTCATTTTGCTTCTTATTTTGCGCACTTTTTCTGTTTTTCAAAGATCAGCGAGTTCATTTTTTCTCACAGCGCAGCAGTATTCCACCCCAACCTTACCTTGTTCAGCCATTCCTCAATGAACAGGTATCCCTACCATGTGCAGTTCTCCATCACATTTGAGAACATACGGGTTCTTTTCCTTTTTCCCTAATCGCTTTTGGAGACAGATCTAGTAGTGATATTGTCGGGTCAAAGGGCATAGGCTAGTTGAATAACTCTTTGGGCACAATTCCGGATTGTTCTCCAAAATGTTTGGATCCGCCAACGATGAATTGGTGCGTGCCAGTTTTCCCCATCTCCTCCCGTCAAGTGTAACAAGGTATCTCTAGGCTGCCTTTCTCTGGTCGGGGATTTGGAACATTCTTTCACCTTTATCACGGCGGACTCTACACGCCCCTTCGGTTCTCCACCCGACCCACCCCCTCCCCGCTCCGTCCCCTCCCCCGACTTCTAGAGAGGTGTGACTCCTTCGCTCCTTTCTCTGCGGCACACCTTGGGAGAATAGTGACTGCGCGCTTGGGGGAGGGGAGAGGAGAGGTTGGTTCGTTTCTTGCGCCCCTAGTGCCTAGCACAGAGCCTTGTACACAGTAGGGGTTTAATAAATGGGTAGGAATCTCACGGAGTTGAGAGGGAGGGCCAATGTTTACTCCAAGAACCCGAGGAGAGGGAGGCAGGCGGTGAGGAGGGGAGGGGAACGGGAAACTCTGGCTCTGGTGTCAGAGGAGCTGGATTCGAATTCTGCGACTTTTAGAGAGTCTCTCTTCCGTTCCCTAACCTCGGTTTCCTTACTGTAAAAGGGGGTATTGGCTTCTGAGGGCCCTTCTAGCTCCAGAATCTCAGCTCTGCGGCCCAGGGGAGGACTCACCTACCCCCAGGGGAGGGAGGAGCGGAGGAGCAGTGTGTGTGGGGAGGTGGAGGGAGCTCCCAAGGAAGGGGGAGCGGGACCACTCCAGAGTTGTGGTCAGATGACCTACACCTTGTCCCACCTCCCCCTGGAGGGAGGCCTACTAGGGGAGGCGGGGAGGGGCATCAACTTTCTCCCCAGGGTGGGGCAGGGTTAGGGAGGAGGAAGCCACATTTCCCCAGGGCGGGGCTGGAGGGAGGAGGGCCTACGCCAGGCGCGGCCCCGCCCCCGGCCCTGCGGACATCAAGTCTAACCCCGCCTCTGGCCCTGCGGACGTCAGCCGCGGCCTCGCCCACGGCCCTGCGTTTGCCAGCCGTGGCTCCGCCCCTGTTCCTGCGGACGTCAGTCCTGGCCCCGGCTCCGGCTCCGCCCCCCAGCCGTGGGAGGCGTGGCCAAGGACTCCGCCCCCGCGCAGCCTGCTCCGGAGGGGTCACGTGTTGGCGGGGGCGGCCGGCGGTCACATGACGGGGGCGCCGCTGGGCGGAGGGAGCCGGGGCTCGCGGTTTCCGTGCGGGGCGCGCGTGCGGAGCGGTGGCGGGGTTGACCATGGTGAGTGAACGTCGCCGCCGGGCGCGGGGCGCGCGGGACCAACGGCCGCAGCTTAGCCCGCGGCGGAACTGCCCATGGCCGGGCCTCCGCTGCCCTTCCCGGGCCGCTTCTGGGCCCCCTGGCTGCCGGCGGGCTCCCCGCCCCTGCGGGCCCTCCTGGCCGCCGCCCCCCCCAAGGTAGCCCCGGGGCAGGGAGGGAGCCCTCCGGGAGTGCCCCGGTGGTGCCTCCTTAGTGTAGGGACGGGGACGCGCGGGCGGATCGGGCGAGGAGACCCGGGACCGCGAGCACTCCGGAGGCGCCTAATGGGTGCTTCCTGCATGGGGATGGGACCTTGGAGTCCTCCCTGCGGGGTGCTCGGACCTTGGTCCTGAAGGATTCTGGGGGTCGTCGAGCAGGCTGGACGGGGAGGAGCCCGAGGTCGCGGGCAGGGCGCATCCCGGGATCCTGGGCTGAAGCGCTAGGGAGGAGCCCGGCACCTGCCCAGTGCCTGGCGCCGCTTTAACCCCGGGGACCGAAATGCCCGCGTGCACGTGGGAGCTGCCCCGGACCTTTGGGACGCCCGGGCGTGTAACAGTGCGGCAGCCGGCCCCAGGTGTCTGAGGAAGGTCCGGCCGCTGCGGGAAAGCAGCGAGAAAGTCCTGGGCTGGAGGCGTTGCTTGAGCTTTGAAAGAAACTAGGGTTTAAAAAGAGGCGAAGGTGAGGAGGGGGCGCCCTCCAGGCACTGAAGCGAGGCCCGAGACGGGCAGGGAGACGTCCCGCAGGCAGCGGGTGCGACGGCTGGCCGGGCCTCTGACAGCGAAGCGGGGACATAGGCTAAAAATCGAAGCCGAACCCGAGGGCCGGGCGCGTTGCTAACACCTCCCCGGCCCACTTGTGTGAGCTGAGTGAGAGGAGGAAATGGCTCCAAAGACCGGGGCGCTTCCCGAGAAAGCTTCCTGGGGGTGGCTCTGCTCCGAGGCGGGGCTGTCCTATCCAAGCGCTTGCTATCTGTGTGCATGGGCAGCAGAAAGGCTGCCGGGATGCCCCCGAGGACTTCAAAACAGCCTGCGGAGAAGTGCCTACGTCCGCGAAGTGACGGCTTGAATTTTTCTGTTAAAGCTAAGATAACGTAATTGTTTCACTAATCTCAGACTGAAATGTGGGTGTTAGATGACTTCCCAAGGTACTCGGAGGTGGGATTTGAACCCAAGGCCGCCTCCTTGGCTTCCCCGAGCTCGCCTACCTCTGGGCTGCCCCCCCCCCCCTTTTCCTTAAATTGCTGTGTTGTGTTTTCAGAGTTCTCCCTCACCTTTTCATCCTGTAAACAGAAAATATCTAGTACTTGTCAGCCCCCGGGCTGAGTTCTAGGGAGGCAAAGTACAAGACCCCTGCTCTCAGGGAGCTTACGGTTCAGTGGGGAGACAGCGTGTGCTACAAACTAGACAGATTTCTGCCGGAAACTATCAGCAGAAGGAAGGACCCTCCGAGAAAGGGGGATTGGGAAACGTTTCCGTGGAAGGTTGGGATCTTTTTGGAATATCCCTTTAAATAGAAGAACTAACGGTGGTAGGGTTTTTTGGCTTATCAGATACAAAGCTTTATGGGCAGTTGGTGGCTCAGTGGATAGAGCAAGGAGTCAGAGCTGAGTGCTGATCAGGCCCGACACCCACTAGCTGTGTGGCCCTGAGCAGCCCCTTAACTCCGGGTGCCTCAGTTTTCTTCTTCTGGAGGAGGAAATGCCAGCCTCTCCAAGCTCTTTGCCAAGAAACCCTAATGGGGCTGGACACGACTGAACAAGGGGATGTGCTTATTCCCTTTTACATATTGAAAATGATAGAAAGGTAATGCCTATAAGTCTTAGTTAAAAAAAAAAAAAAAAAAAAAAAAAAAACCTCACCTAATAATCTTGTTTCTATACAATGTTGTTTTATACAAAACATTCTCTCACACACATCTGACCCTTTAAGAAGGTACATTCCCTGAAGGAACGATTGGATTACTTACTATTTGTCCTTGAGCTTTGGCAGGATGGTTCTAACAGTGACTAGGACATCCCAGAAGTCTCAGTGCGGTGTTAAGCTTACCATTTCCTGAATCTCCTGGTCTCTGTGTGTCTGCAGGGGGAGGTCACTACCTTTCCTTGTGGACTTTATTTTCATCCATTCAGTCCTAGAATGTTTCTCTTTGGCCCAGTTTTCCTTCTCTTCAAAGCCCTTCATATAGCTTGCTTTTAAAAACTAACCTTCGAAACTTTTAAATTTTGAAAATTTTAAGTTCAGCCCTTTTGTTTTACTAAGTAAATTCAGTCTACTCTGTGGCTTTTGAGAGTTTTCCTAATCTGTTCATGCTGCGTTGGATGGAGTTCTGAGGACTCACCAATTCAGAAAGCTTAAGTTGAGCCTGGGATGGTGTCTGCAAAATTGTGTGGGATAGTGGGGTTCAGAATGAGCTTCATGAGTGAGTCAGTCATTGATTTGGGTGTCGTTTGGAAGAGACTTGTAAAAGTGGCTCCTCTCCAGGTACTCTATTTAATAATACTTTACATTTATTTAGAACTTTATTGGCTCACCACACTTTCCTGTCTCTGCTCATGTTTTATCTGCTCTCTGAGTTACTCTGTCTTCAAGTCTGGTCTTGCTTCTGAAAGCCGCCTCCTCTGCTACTGACAAGCTTGCTTAGGACCAGTACTTACTTGGAAAGAGCTGGCATCGTCTGGGGCCTTTGTGTAGTTTCTTTGAGCTTCAAATAGGATCTCAAAAATAGCCTTCTGTAATTTCAGCAATTGTCTATTAGCCTCTAATCGGTCTGCATGGAGGCATCTGAGCCCATTTAGCAAACACAATTTCCACTTAGTTTCCTTCCTCAATTCCTTACCAGCACAGATCATTTTGTTTATCCGTTCTCTTACAGCCTGTTTACATCTCTGGAGAGATGAATTGGTTTTTCATCTGTCTACCAAAATTAGTCTTTCACAGGAAAATTTAATCAGGCCCTCCATTGGCTCTGATTGGAGTTAGACAGAATGAACTTTAAGGTTCCTTCCAGCTCTGAAGCCCATGATTCTATTTTTGGAGAGGTGCATCTCGAAAGGAGTTCTAGGAAAAGCTTGATGAAAAGATTCTTTAGATCAGGAATTTTTTCTTGCAACTGGAGCTCTTTGGGGTTCCCCCTCTATTATGGGGTAAGAAGCAGAAATGATAACTGAGCTTTGAAATGATGTAGATTTTAGTTAGCTTCTTTTTTTCTCTTAATGTCTCTCTTACAAGCTCTTTGTGATTTGCCCAGGGTCACACAGCTGCATGTGTGAAAAGCTAGTGACTTGGAGTGGGGAAAGCTGGTTTCAAGAGAAGGCATCAGTGCTTCAAGACTGTTTTAAATTTAAGGTTTGCAGTGCTACTTAACAACTAAGCTATGATTAAGTAGGATACGTCCTTTTTAGATGAGCAAACTAAGCAATTAAGTTCCTTGCTCAGGATCACACAGTTAAGAGATATGAAAGGATCCTAACGCTTAAGTCTTCAGTACCTTCTGTCCTCCTGGATGTGGCCTCAGAAACAGACAATTTCTTTGAACAAGACTAAATCCTGCGGCCTGCCAGTAGACACCGGGTTTTGGAATTGGAACGAACATGCAAATAAGAATATTTTGCAGATGCTGAATTTTAGAGTATGGAGAAAATTCTACATACAAGAAAATATGTATTCTTGCAGGCCCTGGCATAGGTGCAACCCTGGGCAAAGGTTCTGGTCATTTTCATGACATTGTCAGTTTTCATACTTTTTACTGCTCTACAATTTTATGTGTGAGGAGGTGAGAGAAAATTCCTTCAGAAAGGACATTGTGAAGGTGGGGTATATTGACAGTAACATCTTAACTAATTAGAAATTTGGCCAGGTTCTTGAGGTTTTTAAAGTGTCATTTTGATTTATAACTAGTTTATGTTAATTTAGTTTATTTACTTTTGCTGATTGAGTACTTAGTGAACTTTGAAATCATATATCCAGCTACAAATGTTACCAGAAATCTTAAGAGAGAAACAGTTCATAATTATTTAGTTTAGGTTTATGTAAGAAAAGGTGATTGTAATCTCAGCTTTCCTTGTAGTAACCAAAGCCAAGCTATTATTAGAAAGTAGAGGTTACAGTGTTTTAAATACCAAGAATACTTTGAGATATGTTTTAATTTGGTCAGTAAACGAATAGTTTTCATTATGGCTGGTTTGAAAGAAAAGTTTATAAAGAGAGGAATATCTTTTATTGAAAAGATGTGTTTGTAACATTAGTAAAAACAAAAACCAGCTATTGCTCATCCCTATATATGATTTTGGAAGTTGTGGGAAGACATCATCTTGGAAGTCTTTTCAAAATGCCCCTGGAGAGAGTTTGAGAGCTCAAGCCCTTCGCAATGGGGTGTGTGTGTGTGTGTGTGTGTGTGTGTGTGTGTGTGTGTGTGTAGGTGCTGCAGGGACCTGGGTTGTGTCAGGCTGGGGTTGGGAGCTAATCATTTTATGATTTGGGACAAGAAATGTAAACACATCCCAGGTCTGTTTTTCTTCAGAAACAGGAGGGTGTTATGACCCTTGGGGTCATTTCCAGCTCTAGAACTGTGATAGGATCCTCTGAACTTCATCACAACAAAAAGTTGTCAAGTTCATTGGTCAGTCTGATGGAAAGAGAGAACTCTTGGGACATTTAGCTGTTACCTTATGTTTTTATGTGTCTTTTAACTGGTTTCCTATTTAGATTGTTTGCTCCTTGAAGGTAGGAAATGACAAGACTTTTTAATCATCCCCAAACTGGGCATAGTCTTTATATTCCTGAATATTTTCTGGTTAATAGTTGTTAAACACATTCATTTCTTTAGTTCTTGGGTAACAGCACAATTTTCACAAAAATTCACATGTGGTTTTTACTTTAAAATGTTATCTTGTAATGTAGATTTATTTTAGTAAGGTTCTAACTAGCATCACAGAATTCTGGTGAAAATTTGTCAACTTGGCACCTAGAACTGGCCTTCCAGTTTCCACATTAAAATAGAGCTAGCTCATTATTTGGGCATAATGCTTTCAGCTGGGACTGAGGAATCTTGTAAAATATAGGGAAGCCTTGTCATCAGTGTACATGAAATATGTAGGCAGAAATAATGCTGTGAAACTAGCATTTATTCTTTTTGATCCTTACCTATTTAGATATAGAGTACCTTTCTGTAAACTTTGCTCACACGTCTTTTATGAGGTTAGATAAAGGTAGGCCCTTTTAGCGTTTTCTAGATGAGGAAACAGGTGACTTTCTTTGGGTCACATAACTAGTTACAGGGACTAGAATGCTATTTCCTGTCTCCTAATCCCAGACTTTTCCCACTGTGTTGCTATTGCTTCCTGTGAAGAACATTCCTCTTGATGATTGTTTTTATGCACAGTTCATTAATTTTTCTATTTTTGGGACAAAATTGTTTTGTTTCATTTTTTACCAATTTTTAAAAAAAATAACATCTATAGACAAAAGGTTTTAAAATCTTAATTGAAAACCAAGAATCAAAAATGATGAATAGCTCGAATGTTATTTTCATTTCCCACCAATGTATTTTGACACCCAAATGTCCATGGGCATTAAAATTGTAACCCATGAAAGTGAATTAGTCCTACTTTACTCAGGATACAGTTTTATTTACTTTACATAGTAACATACAACTCTTGATATTTCCTCAATAGAAAAGACTGACATATAGATACATTTTATTTAAAAGTTTCAGTTACAGCATATTTGTTTTATTTAACTACAGATTTATTAGTTCTATTTCTCACCATTCTTTAAGCTCATCCACATAAATCTTAATCTCTGTGGTAAACGGGGGTGATGGATAACTTGATCCAGTTTGAATTATGAACTTTGCTAATGAGAAAAACTGTTTGTTTGTTAGTAATTAGGATGATTTTCTTTTCATTTCAGAGTTTTCTTGGAGGTTTTTTTGGTCCCATCTGTGAGATCGATGTTGTCCTTAACGATGGGGAGTCACGGAAGATGGCGGAGATGAAAACTGAGGATGGCAAAGTAGAAAAGCATTATCTCTTCTATGATGGCGAATCTGTTTCCGGAAAGGTAAATCCTTGGGATGGGACCAGAATTCTACTCACCATCTGGTAGAAGTGGGATATTA
The DNA here is from genome assembly GCF_048593235.1 of Sminthopsis crassicaudata. Taxonomy (NCBI): domain Eukaryota; kingdom Metazoa; phylum Chordata; class Mammalia; order Dasyuromorphia; family Dasyuridae; genus Sminthopsis; species Sminthopsis crassicaudata. The sequence goes on along the minus strand of NC_133618.1, from coordinate 634,935,217 downwards.
GCATTTATAGTTCCATGTTGACTGTAAGAGATTTTAAAATAGTGGAATTTTGAAGTGCGTTTGAAGCCTTTTTATTTTTAAGCACAAATTTTACCCTTTTTTGGTTAAATTTTTCAGAGTAAAATAGGTGAAGGGGTTCATAGGAAAAGGACATTAAAGGTTATCTAGTATTCTTATTTTACAGGGGTAGAAACTGAGGCCTTTATTCTTAGGTTCTTAGGTATTCTTAAGGTTCTTTCTCAATGTTCTACAAGCTACTGAATCAGGATTTGAACTTGAGTCCTCTGACTTCCCAGCCTGGTCCATCAAGCCTTATTTCCACAAGATTTGGGTTACTCCATGTGATGTTGCTCTCTGCATTATTTCTCTTGGTGCTTCCTTTTCTCTGTCTTTATATCAAGGCTTGGCCGGCATTCCTTTTGTTCCCTTCCTGCCTTCTGTAGTTATCTTACTGTTCAGAATCAGGGTCACTTCTAATTTGGGGTGACGGGTGAGGGATGGTCAGTATATACATGACCAAGTGCCAGAACTGGCTCAGTGATCCTCAAGATCTTTTCTACCAGTCCCACCCACAGCCCCATATAAGTAATTGGGGGACCTGCAGAAGAGCAAGCAGCAAAGTCAGAGGGTGGGGACTAGATCATGTTGTTGGGAGGCAAGCCAAGGCCACTGAAGTCCACTCCTGGAGGCCCAACATCCGGGAGCATCTCTCTGACTGGAAGAGGCGGCCGGGTTCAGGCCAGCCCAGAGAAGGCCCCAAATGCAGACAACTGCGTAGTCATTCTCATTTTGCAAATGAGAAAACCGAGGCCCAGGGAAGGACTCCACCTAAGACACCAGGTGTCTGGCCGTCCATCTTCTCTTCAGGGGATGCTGGAGTGAGCTTTGTGGAGGGGGCGCAAGGAAGGTTGGATTTTCAGTGGGTTGAACAAATATTTTTAGAGTGTGAGTTTTCTCTTCTCACTTGTGTTCATACAGAATCTTTTATGATAATAATTCTTGTCAGGTTCCTAACTGCTTCCAATATGTTTTATTTTAAAATTGTTTGCTTTGATGCCCTTTCTTTTTTTCTCATTGTCATCTCTAAATACCATCTATCTCTACTCCTCCCTTGAAACAAAGGTGTTCAAGCAACGGCTACAGTCTCAGAGCCTTTTCTCCTTCTATTATCTGTTCTCCGGGACCATTAGGTTTTTAACTGACTCAGAATGCAACTTCCTTTGTTTAGTGATCTTTTCATTTCCATTGTTATAGGCGGAGCTGTTCTTTAGGATCTACTGTCTTCACTCTGTATCAGTCCATACATCTCTTCCCATGTTTCTCCTTATTTCTAGGATTGCTCATTTCTGACTGTACCACTAATACTCTGTTCCATTGCCTTCCCATCATTTGTGCTCTTTCCCAGTAGATGGACACACGTTTGTTTTGAGTTCTTTGGTACCTCACTGCTACATGTATCTTGGCACGTATCAGACCCAGGAGTGGGACCTGTTGTCAAAGGGTGTGAATACTAAATAATATGGAAGTATGTTTTGCATGATTGCACATGTATAACCTTGTGTCAGATTGCTTACAGCCTCAGGGAGAGGAAAGGAAAAGGAGGGAGAGAATTTGAAAAAAATGAAATGTTAAAAATAGTTTTTGCATGCATTTGGAAGAAAAATATTCTAAAATGGGCAGGGGGGTGGGGATGTGCCAGGGAGGGACCAGGAGTGAAGAGTTTAGTGGCACTTGCTGGGTTCCCAGGGGTTTTTAAGAATGGCTGGACCAGTTCAAAGCCCCTGGCAGGGGAGTGAGTGTGCTCGGCTTCCCTTCTACCATGTCTTGGGTAGTCTTGGCTGCTTTTCAGGGAGTGGTATGAGGAAAACCATCTAGGTTTTTTTAGTTCATTGAACTGTGAAGTGTGTCTTCATGTGGCATGAGGGAGTTTTTTCCTTCTGAAGATGGTTCCTATTTTGTCTAAATCTTTCGAGTGGCCCAGAGGAATAAGTCCTAGATGAAAGGATGGGCAGTTAATGACGAGTGAGTTTAGCTCTTCACCAAAGCGAGGAGCAATCTTATTGCGTCCTTTGTTAGGATGATCAGGGTTAGTGCTTTTTGGGTAATGATTTGAGGTTTACTTTGGAGATCCTGAAGCATTAGTCAGCAAGCATTTATTAAGGGCCTGCTAGGTGCCAGGCACTGTGCTGAGTTCTGGGGAGGCAATGAAAGAAAAGTACAAGATAATCCCTGCTCTCGAGGAGCTTATAGTCTAATGAGAGAGACAAGATACATATGGCCATGTACATACAAGCTGAATATGAGGACTAGGAAAATAGGCCTGAAAGGAGCCAGAAGCAGAAATGAGGAGGGAGAAAGTGTTGTAGATGTGGGGAGAGCCAGTGAAAGTGCTCTGAACTGGGAGGCAGAGTCGGGTATGGGGAAGGCCAGGGGTGCTGTACTGAAGAGGAGGTATAGGAGTGCAGAGGTGGGGGCCAGATTGGGAACACCAGCCATAGGATTTCATCTTTGATCTTGGAGGGTAATTAGGAACCACCGGAATCTATTGAACAGGAAGAAGGGAGGTGATATCCTCTATAGAATTTGGTACTGTGTTGTTGTCCTACATTACTTTCCAGAGGGACCTTTCTCCCTGCATAAATCCCAGGGATTGTATATACCTTAGAGAGCACTGGATCCTGGGATCAGATACTGGCTTCGCCATTTTTCATGCATGACCTTGGCAGGTCTGGTTCCCTCTGGGCCCTTGTTTTCCCTGCACGAGATGACCTTTGAGGTTCCTTGGAACTTTAAATCCCATATTCTGTATGACAAGTTTCATGAATAGTGTACTGAACGATGAGCTCTTTTCCTGATTTGTTAGAGCAGTGAATGTATTTTTTTATATATTGATCTAATGTGGCAAATTCACCCTAAGGGCAAAAAAACCCCCACTGAATTGCTGATACCCTATGGTGACACTATTATTTCCCCCCCTCCATCCCCCACTCCACATAGATAGGTAGAAACCTTTTACAAAGAAGTGCTTAATTACTTCATTTGCCCAAAGACTAAGGGCCTCATCTCCCCTTTTCCCTGAGACTAGAAGGAAGGAGGAAGATGTTGGTGATAAAAAGGCAAGTTGGATATTTCTGAAAAGTTATATATTATGAATAGGTACAAAGTCTGCTGCAGACTCAGAATTGAATTTGGTATTATAAGAAATGGAAAAGAGTATGTTCTTGCCCTGGAAAAAGCTGGTTGTGATGGCATTCCCTTAACATTTATTAAAACATTATGTCTTGGCAGGTAAACCTAGCCTTTAAACAACCTGGAAAGAGGCTAGAACACCAAGGAATTAGAATTGAATTTGTAGGCCAAATTGGTGAGTTTTAAAACATTATCTTTTGTTTTTGTTTTGTTTTTGGTCATTCAAGAGTGAGAGGAAGGTTTATGTTGGAATTTTAAGTGACCGATTTCATGCTTCTCTCAGTGGAATGAGAATTGATGTTGTGGAGAAAAGATACAGTTTGTAAATGTGCTAAATATCATTTTAAGAAGAACAAATCTTTCTAATCCTGGTCTTAGACTTGGAGATTAATTTTTGGTTTTTGTTACTGAAAATGAAACAAGGTGTTTTCACCACCAGCCTTGAAAGTGGGACAGTAAGTAGTTTACTAAAACTTTGCAACAGCCTCCCCTTATATTTGCTCCCCGTGTTGTTTGGGCTCATCACCTCATGTTTTCCTGGAACTCAGATTTCCCCGGTTTCACCTAGCAACACAAAATTGAATAGGCAAGTTTCAAAAGAAGAGTTTTTTTTTTGTTTTTTTTGTTTTTTTTTTTTGACATGGGCCAAATTTCTTAAAAGCTGGGTCCTAAAATAGTATCTAAACGTTTATATTTTGAAAATGTATCTACCTGTTTTCCCTTCCAAATTTCTTATTTACTGCAGTAGCGAATCTTTGAATTGATGCTGGTGGTAGCAGCTGTCACCTCACTAGTAGCCCTATTCACACCCAGATCCCACTGGCATCATGTTGTGACATTTGACTTGATAAAGCCCCTCATACTTTTAAGTTTTAATGGACCTTTTATGCTGTTAGTTCTTAAGAATAAAAATTAGAGATTATTTTCCTCCCTGTTTGGTGTTTTTAACTAGAAGAGAAAAATTATATTCCTGACCTCTGTGGCACCTTGTTTGTGGTATTGAATATGCAATAGATTTATCAAGGTTATCTGACTTCTTGAGGAATGCCATTTTTGACCTGAAAGGATAACTTCAGATAACTACTGGTAATTTTTTCACATTATCACAATATGAGATCCCTGGAGGCATTTTTACATAGTGTTGGTCACTAAAATTTGTGCAATATGAATAAGATATTTTTTGTTGTTAGGCAATTATTATAGTGAGGAATTTGATTCATATTTTTGTTAAAGTGGGGAAAAGCCCAGCAGACTGATTAGAGGTAACACTTGTAATCTTTATGAAGTTGGTGTTTAAAATAATGTGGTCGCTTTCTTTTTTTTCTTAATTTCTTAGAACTCTTCAATGACAAGAGTAATACCCATGAATTTGTAAACCTAGTGAAAGAATTGGCCTTACCTGGAGAATTGACACAAAGCAGAAGTTATGACTTTGAATTTATGCAGGTTGAAAAGCCATATGAATCCTACATTGGTGCCAATGTCCGATTGAGGTATGGATGTCACTGCACGCCTGGGACTGGGCGAGATCTTAAACCTGAGCTCCCATTAATTTAAAAAAAAAAAAAAAAAAAAAATCAAAACCAGGAAGTTATCCAAAGCCTGTCTTTTACACGTCTTTCTTTTTCTGCTGTAGTCAAACAGTTTTGGTATACTGATAGAACATGCTGTAGACAAGACCCCAGCTAATACAGCTCAAAGGAAGGAGGAACTTGTTCTACCCTGAAAGCTTTCAGAATCACAAACCCAGTACCTCGAATTATAGTTCAGCTCTCTGGTTGGGAAGGTGACAGTTTGGATTGAGTTGTCATCCTTGGAGCATGAGGAAGGAAGTCTTAGGACCTTTCAGACACTGTATTGCATTACGTAGTGAGTTAGCTCCCAGGAGAGCATTGATTCAGAGCCGATGTAGACCACAGAAGGTCATCTAGTCCAGCCTCTTTGTCTTAACAGAGGAGAAAACTGGGATCCACAGAAGCACAGCAGTGTGGCTAAAGTCACAGGATTCAAACCAGACTTTCTGACGACCAAGACCAGCCCTTTTTCTATTGGGCTGTGCTTAAAGTAACTTAGGGAATTTGTTTTTCCAAGAACTTGTGCAGTCCAGAGAGGTTTAGAGAAGAAATTGGAGATGTGGGGAGGTACTTCCTAGATCTCCAAGAACCACGTCACAGAGAGGAGCTGCCACGCTTTTGGCATCCTAATCTGGAGGTGGGAGCCCAGGAATTGCTAAATTCTTACATTACCTTCTGTTTCACAAATGTTTCTGATATGGCTGGTGATAGGGTTTGGTGTTTCATATTGTCTGATAACTTGTCCAGTTTTTTTCCTTTATGTTGTTCTTCCCCCATAAAATGAAAAATCACTCATCTTTTGTGTGACCGTTTTGGCTTTAGCTTCCCAATTTTGTTTCTGATTTAAATTTTAAACATTTTCCCTTTTTTATTCACAATTTTTCCTTCCTCAGGTTCATCCAAAATGTTAGAAACCTGAGTTAAGGGAAGATCTGGATAGGCTACAGAGAGGGTGCTATAACTCAGTTTTTGGAACCATTAACACATTATTTTGCATAAATTCTCAAGTTAGAAATTCTCTTAAGCCTAAAATAATTCTGGCAAGAGTTGGGCATAAAGGTTGAACTCCCGTCAGTGGTTTTCTTGATTCAGAATATTAAAATGACTCCTGGGAAATGTTAACTCATCTCCCCATTTACTTTATAGGTATTTTCTTAAAGTGACAATAGTCAGACGACTGTCAGACTTGGTAAAAGAGTATGATCTTATTGTTCACCAGCTGGCCACCTACCCAGACGTCAACAACTCCATCAAGATGGAGGTGGGCATCGAAGACTGTCTACACATAGAGTTTGAATATAATAAATCCAAGTGAGTGTCTCTTCCCCAAAAGTAGGCTGCCACAGAATTCATGACTTTTTGGGGTACATTTCAGTTATCAAAGGATGAAATAAAGGATTGGGAGCTACTAGGAAATTAGTCAGACTCTGGTGGTATAAAAATGTTAATGTCTAGAAATAGTACAGAGGAGGCTTGGAGCCCTGATTTTAAAGTGTTTTGCCTGATGCTCCTTTTTATGCAGAGATGTTTTAGTCCAATCATGAAAGTCCTGGAATATTGGAATTCCTTGGAGGAAAAATAATAATGAAAGAATAGTAATAAAAAGAAAAAGGCCCAGTGGAGCTGAGTTTTTGATCCTAAATTGTTTTCGCCAAAAAACCCCAAAACCAGTAGATTCAACAGCTGGGCAATCCCCAATATGGTGCTTTATTAATTACTAAATAAACACTCCAGAAAGAGGAATCATCTGCCTTCCTTGGATATATATTTAAGTTACTAAGTTCTCTGACGTAAAAATCATTTGAGTATAGATTTAGGTCTGGAAAATTGAGGCTACCCTGCACCTTATAGATGAGAGAAATGGAGCACAAAGATGGGGTGACTTGTCCAGAGTCACACAGCCAGCCAGCAGGGCCAGCTTGGTGGGTTTTGAACTACGTTTTTCTGACTCTTTAAGTCCATCGTCCTGAATGTGGCAGTATGCTGCCTTCCATTAAAGCAGCTTTGTGATAAAATATCAGAAAGTGACCACTTAGCATTGTCTTCTTGGAGATGAAATGAAATGTTCTCTCCTGGTTGCTTTATGTATGAAGTATTATCTGTTTTAATGTATGGCTACATAATTTTATTTGCTGTAGACTGAAAAAGACTGAAATTTCCAGGCTTGAATTTGTCAAGACAAAATGTGATAACGTTTTTCCTTAGAATGATAAACGTATACCATAGAAAAAGATTGTTAATACTTAACTATTTGTCTTAATGATAAAAATATATCCTTTCCCCCCTAAAGGTATCATTTAAAGGATGTGATTGTTGGAAAAATTTATTTCTTATTAGTAAGAATAAAAATTCAGCATATGGAATTACAGCTGATAAAGAAGGAAATCACAGGAATTGGTAAGTTAAAAACACTCATCAGTTAAGTGTCCTGCTAGATTTGATTAGCGTACAATGCACATTTCTTAGTATGGTTCATTTACCGTCTTAACAAAGGTAGCCCAAAGTTTAAAATAGAAGGACCTCACTCAGGTAGGCTTTTCTGTTTAGAGACCCTCCCACTTCTACCGCTGACCGTAAGCTAAGTCATCCTTATACTTTTAATTTGCTATAAAGTTCTTTGTAGTTTTTCTTCTCTCTGGTTTGCTATCCTCCTCCTGAAAAAGAATGGGAGGTAACCCTGTCACACTTTAAGAGCAGTAGTTATAATTCCAGTATCTTGTTGGTCTCTTGTTCTCATTTTAAGCAGATGGAACCTGCCTTGAAAAAGTTGTGATTTAAAGTCAAACATTTAAGTTGAATTTTATGCTCCTAGGTGCCCATCTCTAGTTTTCTAAGTCTTGGTCCTTATAGTGTAATGTCAGAGTTCAGAGACTTATTTTTTGGACAGTTAGGAAAATGAGATGGAGAGCTTGGCATAAATCAGAGGGAACCAAGTGTTCAGATTGCAGTGAGACAATTTTCCTCTGCCAGAGTAGATGAAAATCTGAGGATTTGTGTGTAGAAGGAAAATTTTAGAATGGTTCTTATCATTTCTTACATGATTGCTTGCATAATGATAAGAAATGTTAATAGTTAATGTAGGAAGGAAAGATGTATTGACTTTTGGAGCAAAACACAAATGATCTCATTAGCAGATTAATTGCAGGCCACATATGGTTATTGTCCAAGAAAGGCTGGTCCCTCTTAAAATGAGAGTGCTGACTTGTCTAGATTAATAAAAACAGTTGGAAAGTGTGAGGCAGGAGGCGGGATGTATGTCTTGGAGATGTTCAAATTAATGCTGTTACAATTGTGTGACCAGGGCCCAGCACCACCACCGAAACGGAAACGATTGCCAAGTATGAGATCATGGATGGGGCACCAGTCAAAGGTAACTTGCTTCACTTTCTCTTCATTTTTCTTTTGGCTACAAATGAGGAAGGGTAATGATTTTATTATGATTTTAGCTTCTACTTCAGACCTGGATTTTGAAGTGATCTTCTTAGTCGACTGAGAGCCAGTCCTGGATTGGATCCCCTTCCTATTCATAAGATACTAAAGATGAGGGCTGGCACTCTGCTCACCGGTCTTGCTCAGGTGGCTGTGTGCTAGGCATTATGATGGACATTTGAGGGCTAGAGAATTACTTGATATCCTTGAACTCCCTTTTCTGAGGGTTCCTTGAGCAGCCTAAAATGATCAGACAAGTCTGCAGGCGTCCCAGTCAGCTCTGGTCCCAGGTGCCAAGAGTTATCAGGAGCAAGCTCTAGGACTTAGGGCAGGGAGAAATGGGCCTTCTTAGGAAGGGAGTTTCTTTTCTGTGCTTGGTTGGTCAGCCATGATACCAGGATTCCCTCCCTCAGCCTGCTGCAGTGCTAGGTCGTGATGGGCTGTCTGGGTCACTGTAATGGACTTCCCCAACTGCGTCAGTCAAGCTGAGAATCCACTACTGGTGATGGCCAAGCTTCCCTCTCCCTGCAGGGAGGCTGGCATCTAGAAGTGGGAGCTGCTCAAGGAGGACATTAGGACATGAGTGCGGGGGAGCTGGGCTGGAGCAGCATGTGACATGTGGAGGAAGCATTTTCTCCTTTATCTTGGGCACCAGTGTGGGAATAAAGTAGGGACCTGACATGCTTTTGACATAGTGCCAGGAGTCTGGATGACAGCCCCTCCTAGAAGTGAGCAGCTGGCTGCCCTGCTCTCCTGGATCATTATAAGGGTCATTGGAACCTCAACCAGCACAGAGTGCATACAGCATTTTGGTCCTCCTGTTTAAAGTAAATTTAATTAATAGGAACAGTCTCAGCCTGAACATGTGTTTCATCTGGTATTAGTACTATGGGAGGTACTAGTCCTGGGTGACATGTGGCTTTATGACGTGACATTATTATCTTTTTCTTAAGGTGAATCAATTCCCATAAGACTCTTTCTAGCGGGATATGACCCAACTCCAACAATGAGAGATGTGAACAAAAAATTCTCAGTACGCTATTTTTTGAACCTGGTTCTTGTGGATGAGGAAGACAGACGGTACTTCAAACAGCAGGTAAGATGTCTTCACTTGGCCACTTCAGAGGGACGGGTGATGGGTAAAGTGAACATAACACCCAGGGGGTGGGGGTGGGGCTGCAATATGCCATGTTCATTTCATTCAAAGAAGTGCAGGTTTATCCATCCATTCAACAGATTTTTACTCAGATGCTGCCACTTAAATCCGGGACTATATTTTCAGAGTATAAATGAAACTGTTGAATGTGTGTAGCTGCATATGGTGGTGGACATATGTCCATCAGATGTATTTTTCAGCCCAGAGTAGAGCACAGTCTTGATGGCTGGGCTTTTATTTCAGCCCTAAAATGGCTAATTTCATAGGAGTATATTTTTAGTCTGAACCCTAAATAGGCTTTCTTCAGATTTTTAATAGTGAAAATTACTTCACATGAGGTGTAGGAGGCTTGTTTGTAGCCTTTTATGAAGACAAAATGAACAAGTATTTATTAATCATCTAATATGGGCAAGGAAAGGGGCTGAACGTACAGCAAAGGAGAAGAGTGAGACGAGTATATGACAGGTGAATGCTGGCTTCCAAGAATGCCAGAGAATTTGGGAGGACGGTTACCAAAAGAATTAGAGGCCTCAAGGCCCTTGTGATGTGAGGATGCTTTTAGCCAGCAACCTAGGTGTGAAGCTTTGCTGGCTCAAAAAGTCTTTGAGGCCTCAATTTGGGAATTGCCTTTAGAGCATGAATAGTCTCGACACTAACACATTTCCATTTTTTGAGGAATGGATTGGACTCGGAGAAAAGGCTGAGTCAGTCAGTCAAGAAAGTTTTGTCAACTGTAGCGTAATCTGACTAGTCAAGATGCCAAAATCTAAACATAAAGTAGCAAAATTGGTTCTTGTGGGTGGCTTTCAACCTAAAATCAGTTCTAATAAAGCCACAGCTCCAAAAATGTTTGTATAATGGCAGTATTCTTGGAGTGAGTCCCTGTGCTGGCTTTGAAGGCCAACCCTCAGGGAGTTGTAACTTGTTTAACAACCATTTACATGGTTCTAAGTGTAAATCAATAATTTAAGAGTTCAGAGCAGGGGAAATCAGCACAGTCTAGCATCTAATATGTGAGGTTTTATGGATGAGGTAGGGTTTCATTCCCTGATAGAGAAGATTGAGGTAAGGAAAGAGGTCAGAAAGTCTGGGTAATATCCAGGACAGCAAGTAAACCAAATTGGCTAAATTGGAAGGTTAAGTGTAGAGGAGCGATAAGAGATAATGCTAAAAAGGCAGGTAGGGGCTGGATAAAGGGGGCCGTAATGGACATATTGTTTTAAAAACTGATTCTTGATGATTTTATGTCACTAAAGTTAGTTTAAGCTAATGGTAGACTTGGTGTTGAAGATGAGATCCCCTTTCATCTCTGGCAATTGTCTTCTCAATGAGCTCCCCCCTTCAGCTAATTTTCAGACTTTCCCTACCAATAGCTTCTTTCCTTTTTGACTTGAATCTTCCCACATTTATTTATTTATTTTTATTGTAGCTTTTTATTTACAAGATATATGCATGGGTAATTTTTCAGCATTGACAATTGCAAAACCTTTTGTTCCAACTTTTCCCCTCCTTCCCTCCACCCCCTCCCCCAGATGGCAAATAGACCAATACAGGTTAAATATGTTAAAGTATAAGTTAAATACAATATATGCATACATGTCCAAACAGTTATTTTGCTGCACAAGAAGAATCGGAATTTGAAATAAGTGTACAATTAGCCTGTAAAGGAAATCCAAAATGCAGGTGGACAAAAATAGAAGGATTGAGAATTCTAAGTAGTGGTTCATAGTTATCTCCCAGAGTTCTTTCACTGGGTGTGGCTGATTCAATTCATTATTGCTCTATTGGAAGTGATTTGGTTCATCTCATTGTTGAAGAGGGCCACGCCCGTCAGAGTTGATCATCATACTGTATTGTTGTATATAATGCTCTCCTGGTCCTGCTCATTTCACTCAACATCAGTTCCTGTAAGTCTCTCCATCTTCCCATCTTTAAATAAAAAAAAATCCTTCTCTTGACCATCTCATCTTCTCAGGCTCTCACCAGCCCCTTGGGTTTCATTATCATCTTTCTGCAGGTGACTGGCTCTCAGATTTGTTTTTCCACCCCTGACTTCTCATTCCTGAACTGCCCTTTGGACACTTCCAACTGGATGGCCTGTAGATGTCCTATATTCGCAATGTCCGGGACAGAGTTCTTTATTTTCCCTCAGACGCATCATTCTTTCCATTTCCCAGGCTAAGCCGTCACCTAGTTGTTATCCTTGTTTTTTACTCTTCCTCAGTCATATGGTCAGTCAACAAATCTTTCATTTCTCTGGCAACATCTTTCACCCAAACTCTTCCATATGACCACCATTCGCTGGTATGCCTCAGGCCTTGGTCGCCTCTTCTCATGCCAGGCCCTTCTCACAGCTGCCAGAGATTTCCTTTTGGCACGGACCCAACCACACCATCCCCAGCTCCATGTCTCTTCCCTCCCTCTAGGATCCCCTATTACTCACTTTGACCTTTCCAGCCTCCCTTTCCCTCCCCCAGATTTATTCTATGGTATTTATGCTCTCCATGGCTCTCAGTCCTCTCTGCTTCCTTGAGTGTCAGCTCCTGCAGAGGAAGGACCGTTTTGTTCTGGTCTTTGTCTCTCTGGACAGCTCCTGGCACACAGTAGGTGCTTCATAAATGCTTGATGATTCAGGTAGAAAGTCGCCCCCACAGAGTTCTTATGCTGGTGTTGTGCTGTTCTGTCTCTTTTTGACCAGGAGATCATCTTATGGAGGAAAGCTCCCGAGAAGCTGAGGAAGCCGAGGACAAACTTTCACCAGCGCTTTGAGCCTCCGGAGCCACAGGCGTCTGCTGAGCAGCCGGAAATGTGAAGGGAAGAGGAGAAAAGGGTTGGCAGGGGAGGCTGGTGGGCTCCAGCGGTGGCAGCCTGCACAGGACAAGGCTGAAGGCCCCTCCCTCCGACCCTGCTCCCCTCTTCTGTGGCACTACTAACCGGTCTCCAAGGTGTACATCGTTAAAAACAAAGTGCTTTCTCTGAAACACTGGAACTTCCTCGAGCTGCCGTGTGTCTTTTTTTTAACTTCATACTTTGATTTGATCACATGCACTCAGATATGTGTAAGCTTAAACATTAAGAATGTCCATGTGTAGGCTGGCATTTGGTAATTTTCTTTTTCTAGGCTAGATTAGGAATCTTCCTGCCCATCTACATGTCATTGGTTCCCTCTCATTCTCTGCAGAACTCAGGATGGGCAGATGGTGAGGGAGACTGAGTGGCTGAGAGGCTTTGGGGGCTGCCCAGGGTGCAGCTTTCCCCTGGGGACCTTTGTTCAGTCCTGAGACTGCCAGCCCCAGGGCGTTCTGCTCACTTCCTTACAACCTTTCCCGTTAGAGAGATCTGTAACAGGATGGGGTGATTGCCATCTTATTCCCAGAATTTTCTTTTTTGCCATTAGTCTGTTCAACTCTTGCATCGGCCCCACAGTAGTTTTTCTGCAGTGTGTTTTGTTTGTATTTTAAATTTTCTAATTTTCATATGATTTCTCTTTCTTCCCCCTCTTTCTCCCCCCCCCCCCCCAATTCTTTAAGGCATTTTATTTTATTTTAAGTTTTAGGGAAAATTTGGCTGTGCAGAGAATGCTAATTTCCAAACTTCCCAATTGTTGGGGTGGGTGAGCTTTGTATCGTCTCTAATCTGTATCTGGTTAAACATCCTTCTGTTAAGCTGCAGCTTTAGCCAGTCAAAACTCAGATTTTACAAGCTGACTAACCTCTCTAGGAAACACATAAAGTGTCCGTGTCTTAATTTTGTTTCATGTTGAATTTTGAGTCCTCCTTGGTTCCAAGACTCTCTAAGGTTGCGCACTTGGGGACTGGGTTCGGTTTCTGACGCATCCATGATGTATCCGCGTGGCGGAGGCGCTGCTCTTGTTTGAGCCACAGAAGCCACCTGCACTTAAGGGTCACGGACCACCCGAGACTTTTGACAAATGCCAGTGCTAGCCTTGTCAGTGGACCAAATGCAGTCCCTGGTCGTGCTGTCTGAGAACTGCTTTCCTCCGGTGTCACTTTGACCACCTTCTCTTACTGCAGAAGATGCTCTCTGGGTTCCTATGCTCCAGAAACATCTCTTTTTAAATGTAGATGTCTGGGGGTGGAAACAGATGGATTTTTTTTTTCCTCATGTAAGTGCCTGTTCAGAAATTAAAAAAAAAAAAAATTAAAATGCCAAATATTTTCATGGTCACTTGCATGTAATAATCTAGAGACTGTTTGAAAAGATTTTGAAAACTGATTGTATTTAACCAGCCTCAAATTGTGCAACCATGTATAATAAAGAATTTGAAACTGATATTGAGCTGCTATTTGAATGATTAAAAATAGCTGTATTCTCAAGAAGCCTGGTCTCCTTTGTTAGCTGTTGGGGGGCTTGGTCAGTACTGTGTCTCAGATGGGAGCTCTGAATGTCATGCTGCTCAGATCGCCCGACTTGACCCCTTTCTGGGACAGTGAGTAATTTTATTGAAATGTCTGTGATGGCTAGAAAAAACGAAGTTCATCTGGAAGAACAAAAGATCAAGAATTTCAAGGGAATTAATGAAAAATGCAAATGAAGGTGACCTAATTGTATCACATCTAAAACTATGTTATAATTTTATAATAAAAATTATAAAGCAGTAGTCATCAAAAGTGTTTGTTATTGGTTAAGAAATAATAATCAATGGGGCAGCTAGATGGTGCAATGGATAGAGTACCAGCCCTGAAGTTGGGAGAACCACAGTTCAGATCTGGCCTCTAGACACTTCACAATTCCTCCTTGTGTGACCCTGGGCAGGTCACAATCCCAATTGCCTCAGCAAAAAGTAAGGAAATAATAGTAGAGTGGAATAGGTTAGGTTTATAAAACATAAAAGTGACTATAGTAAAATAGTGTTTGACAAACCCTAAAGACCTCAGGTTTTGGGATAAGAACTTGCTATTCATATTCAAAAATTGCTGGGAAAATTGGAAACTAGTATGACCCACACCTAACGTGTATACCAAGATAAAATCGAAATGGCTTGATGATTTGGACATAGAGTGATGTTATAAGGAAATTAGAAGAACGTAGGATAGTTTGCCTTTCAGATCTGTGGAGACGTGTAATGTTCGGGCTAGCTCTCTGGAGGATCTTGGGACCACCCCAGTCCTTGTTCTTAGTGGAGAAGTAATGAAGGCAGGAGAGCTACCATGAGGCTGGTCAAGTCTTCTCTGGCTGAGAGTTTATCTCCAGTTTATGTACTCTTACAATTAAATTCTTCATACCGAGTATAAGCCAATCATCACTAGGGAACTATTTGTTGTAAGATTAAATCAATCATACTGAACTTAGAGAACTGTTAATCACCATGCTAAACTAGATAACCATTGTCTCATCAATTCCACTAAGAATCCTTGCCTCAAGTATATTTCTCTAGAGTTTTGGCCCATTACAGAGAAGAAAGGAATTTGTGGCCAAAGAAGAACTAGAGGGGGCAGCTAGGTGGTGCAGTGGATAGAGCACCAGCCTTGAATTCAGGAGGACCTGAGTTCAAATCTGGTCTCAGACACTTAACACTTCCTAGTTGTGTGACCCTGGGCAAGTCACTTAACCCCAGCCTCAAGAAAAAAAATAAATAAAACAAGAACTAGAGATCATTATTAATCACAAAATAGATAGTTTTGATTATATTAAGTTAAAAAGTTTTTGCACAAACAAAACCAATGCAGACAAGATTAGAAGGGAAGCAATAAACTGGGGAAACATTTTTACATTCAAGGATTCTGATAAAAGCCTCATTTCTAAAATATATAAATTCACACAAATTTATAAGAATTCAAGTCATTCTCCAATTGTCAAAAGATATGAATAGAAAATTTTCAGATGAAAAACTTGAAACCATTTCTAGTCATATGAAAAGGTGCTCTAAATCACTACTGGAAGAGAAATGCAAATTAAGACAACTCATATACTACTATACACCTCACAAATTGCCTAAGATGACAGGAAAAGAATGACAAATGTTGGAGGGGATGTGGGAAAACTGGGACACTGATACATTGTTAGTGGAGTTGTGAACTGGTCTAACCATTATGGAGAGCAATATGGAACTATGCCCACAGGGCTATCAAACTGTGTATACCCTTTGACCCAGCAATGGGGTTTATATTCAACTGGGCTTATATTCCAAAGAAATCTTAAAGGAGTGAAAGGGACTCACATGTGCAAAAATGTTTGTGGCAGCCCTTTTTGTAGTGGCAAGAAACTGGAAACTGAGTAGATGCCCATCAGTTGGAGAATGGCTAAATAAGTTGTGGTGTATGGATATTATGGAATATTACTGTTCTGTAAGAAACGACCAGCAGGATGATTTCAGAGAGACTTGGAGAGACTTACAGGAACTGAAACTGAATGAAATGAGCAGAAACAGGAGATCATTATACAAAGCAACAAGAAGACTATACAATGATCAATTCTGATGGATGTGGCTCATTCCAACAATTCCAATGGTCTTGTGATGAAGAGCATCATCTATATCGAGAGAGAGGTCTGGGGGAATTGAATATGGGTCACCAATAGCATTTTCACTTTTGTTGTTTGCATTTTATTTTCTTCCTCATTTTTTCCCCTTTTTAATCTGATTTTTCTTGTACAGCATGATAATTGTAGAAATATGTATAGAAGAATTTCACATGTTTAACATATATTAGATTGCTTTCGGTGTAGGGGAGAAGGTGAAGAGAAGGAAAAGGGAAAAATTTGGAACACAAGGTTTTGCAAGGGTGAATGTTAAAAATTAGGCATATATTTTGAAAATAAGCTTTAACAATAAAAATATTTTAAAAGTACAAAAAAAAAAAAAGTCGGGGGGGGGAGAAATGTTTTTGTAAAGCAATGGGCCCATTTTGTGGCCCATCCTCACCTTTGAGCATAGAGGTGAGGGGACCAGCCTTCAAGGTTCTGACCTACACAGTCTGGCCAAGTTTGGAGAGACTTATCAACAAGGCTCAGCACAGGTTGAGTGATTTTGACCACAGCCACTCCTGAAGAAAGGCCAAGAGACTCTCTAAGATGCAAACAAAATCAGGGATTCTTGAGGTTGCTCTCAGTTTCACTATCACTTGAACCCACATACTAATGAGCTTTTAAAAAACTCTTAGGATTATACACAAGGGATGAAAAAATTTTATTAATTTAATAAAACACTGGGCTAGAATGGCTGTTAAACTGATTTCTGGCAAAGAAAAAATTGGGGAGAAGATTGGCGATTTTATGTTGACTTGTAAAGGGAAGGGGTCCATACTGAACTCATTTTCTTAAATATATATTTTAATTAAAGCTTTTTATTTTCAAAACATATGCAAGGATAATTTTTCAACATTGACCCTTGCAAAAACCTTGTGTTCCTATTTCCCCCCCTTTCCCTACCCAGATGGCAAGTAATCCAATATATGTTAAACATGGTAAAAAAATGTATAAAATTGAATATATGCATATATATTTATACAATTATTTTGCTACACAAGAAAAATCTGACCAGAAGGGAAAATGAGAAAGAAAATAAAATTCAAGCAAACAACAAAAGAAATGAAAATGCTATATTGTGATCCACACTCAGTTTCCCCAGTCCTTTCTGTGGATGCAGATGGCTCTCTTCATCATAAAACCATTGGAACTGGCCTGAATCATCTCATTCTTGAAAAGAACTACGTTCTTCAGAATTGATCATCATTTAATCTTGTTGCCATGTACAATGATCTCCTGGTTCTGCTCACTTCATTTAGCATCAGTTCACGAAAGTCTCTTCCTGCTGATTGTTTCTTATAGAACAATAATATTCTATAAATTCATATACCATAACTTATTCTGCCATTCTCCAACTTATGGGCATCCACTCATTTTCCATGAAATCTACATATAGCACTAATGAGCTAATTAAGAAGATGATTATTCGTGTGTGATTGTGGAAATATGAGTTCTATGATGCTTTTTAATTTTGACCTCCCTAACATTTATACAGAGCTTTGAGGCTCACAAGGTATCTTCCTCACAGTAATCCTGTGTTTTTCTATGCTGCCTTCCTGGTGAAGGTAGGTCCTGTGAATAGTAACATCCTCATTCCACAGAGGAAGAAACTTGGGTTCAGAAGATGGCAGCTTGCCCATGTGCTTAAGGTCACATACCTGGTAAAATTAGTGAAGGCTTGAACTCATATCTCCTGACTTGCAGGGGCAGCAAGCCATCCTCTCTGCAGTTCACTAGATAAAAATCTACGTGGCTTAGGGTCATCTGATTTTGCTATGAATACTCATTCACAAGTGCTTTATAATGACTTATCAACCACTACAACCCAAATGGTCTCCAGACAGCACCAGCACTCTCTCAGGTTCCAAACTCTGGGGCATCTTGACCCTTTTCTGTCCTCATAAAGAAGTCAGCAATTGGTCAATTCCTTTGTCTCATCTATCCATCTTCCTTCCCCTAGCCTTTCCCATCTTGACATCCATCCAGCTGTTCACTGTCAGATTAGGATCTTTGATTAAGATTATGCAATTGAGACAAGGAATGGCTTCTTTTACCTGTCCACAAAAACAAACAAACAAAAAAAAATTCTTGGAAGGGAGGATTTCAGCACTAATGACTAATTGGGGCTTGGCCTGGGATCTATTGTTGTCCAATCAATGAGAGCTAGAGTGATTCTCAGGATTCCTTGAAAAGGAGACAGCTTTGTTAGTGGGAGGAGCACCAGATTGGAATCGGAGGCTCCAGGTTCAAATTTTATTTTGCTCCTCGTGTATTATAATGGTCAATATATATTCACAATAAATATGAGACCGTGGTGTCCAGAACTCAAAATGGCAGGTCACTCTTGCGTCTTCCTGGTAAATTCTATGAAAGAGCCCTTTTACAAGGTCCCTGCCATTTCCCTCTCATTCTGCCTTCACCTTATCACCCTACTTCTGACTTCCTGCCTGAAGCATGAGTGGCCCCAGGTTCCTTAAGGTAGATGCTATTATTATCCCCATTTTACAGATAAAAGGCAAATGGGTAAGTTACTTGCCCAGGGTCACACAGGTGGGATTTGAACTCAGTTCTTCTTGACTCCAGCCTGATGCCCCATCTGTGGGCACTCCGCCGCCCCAGTATGAAACCAGTGATGGTTTCTGAGAAAGGGAATGTCAGGCAAATGCCTCGGAGCTATGAGAAGGCTGGAGAAGAAATCAGAGGCACGAACTGGGCAGATACCCATTCAGAGGTTCACTAACCTCTGAAATTTACCATTTCCCTCAATTTATCTCATGGTACATATTCATATTTGCATGTTGTTCTCTGAGATACCACTACACACCTGTCAGATTGGCTAAGATGACAGGAACAAATAACGATGAATGTTGGAGGGGCTGTGGGAAAACTGGGACACTGATGCATTGTTGGTGGAGTTGTGAAAGAATCCAGCCATTCTGGAGAGCAATCTGGAATTATGCCCAAAAAGTTGTCAAACTGTGCATACCCTTTGACCCAGCAGTGCTGTTATTGGGCTTATATCCCAAAGAAATACTGAGGAGGGGAAAGGGACCAGTATGTGCCAAAATGCTTGTGGCAGCCCTTTTTGTAGTTGCTAGAAGCTGGAAGATGAATGGATGTCCATCAGTTGGAGAATGGTTGGGTAAATTGTGGTATATGAAGGTTATGGAATATTATTGCTCTGTAAGAAATGACCAACAGGAGGAATACAGAGAGGCTTGGAGAGACTTACATCAACTGATGCCGAGTGAAATGAGCAGAACCAGACGATCACTGTACACTTCAATGTTGTATGAAGATATATTCTGATGGAAGTGGATATCTTCAACATAAAGAAGATACAACTCACTTCCAGTTGATCAATGATGGACAGAAATAACTACACCCAGAGAAGGAACACTGGGAAGTGAATGTAAATTGTTAGCACTACTGTCTATCTACCCAGGTTACTTATACCTTCGGAAGCTAATACTTAATGTGCAACAAGAAAATGGTATTTACACACATATATTGTATCTAGGTTTTATTGTAACACATGTAAAATGTATGGGATTGCCTGTCATCGGGGGAGGGAGTAGAGGGAGCTACCTCAGATACTTACTTGGCTGTGTGATTGTGGGCAAAGAGTATCTATAAATGGGGATAATTATAGCACCTACTTTACAGAGATGTCTCAAGAATTGAATGAGATATTTGAAATGTGCTTCAAACCTTAAAAGTGCGACATAAATGCTAGCTGTGAGCTATTATTTCTTTGTATCTCACGAGTTAAGCACAGTGCCTGGTCCCTGTTAAAATTGAATTTTAGGAGAATATGACTGCTTTTAATGCCATTTTTGTGATTTTTTTTTTATTTTCTGTGACAGAGTGCACAGAACATGTTCTTTGGTGCTTTCCTTCTCCTCAAATACTTGAAGTTTACAAAAAGAAAATTCAGATCTTGGACTAATTTCAGGAACTTTTCTCTTGCTAAGGCCCACAGCAGAAGCTAATGCCAGTTACTAAGTGACTGACAAAGAAGTGCTATCTATACTCCATGCCTTGGTAAACTTTTGAGCCTCTTCTTTTATTTTCCTGAAAATGTACTTTTACCTAAACCCTGTGGATGTGGTAGCTCAGGAGAAAAGACCATCCCCCACAGAACTGTGAGGAACAAATGTCAATCACCTTGGTGTGTGGGTCAGGCTGAGTGGTCAAAAAAACTGCAGTGAATCTGTGCCTGTCTGGTGCCAGCTTCTTTGTGCAGCCGGCAGCAAGGATCCTAAAAGTTCCTGTAACCTTGGCGATCACAAAGGGACTGAAGCTCAGGCAATCTCAGATTTTCAACTTCAAGAACTTCCAGGATGTGCAGTGATTTTTACTAGAGAAAAGGAATTCAGAAAGGGCACGTTTAGCAAATTTAAATCAGAAAGTCTCACCTTTGTTCTCCAAGATGAGAAAACTATTTGCCTTATTTCTTGTGCTTGAGACTTTCACTGGAAGGCTTAGTTTATTTCTGTGTGAAATGGTGGGTAGGACCAAGGTTTTTCCACACCCGATGCCTCTTGCCAAGACAATCGTCTGTCCCATCGGTCATTTGTGACGGCAATCCTTCCTAACTTTTCAGCCTGGTTTCCCAGCTAATGTAAAATCCAAACAGCAGGATTCTCATCATGATGACGCAAGGCTGACGCAAACCTCACTTCCAACTTCCTCCGCCATCTTAACTATGGGATATTCTATTCCCTTACCAAATGACGACTCTGCCCCCAAACACGGACCTGATTCTGACGGAGGGGTCAGGGGTCATAGGTGGGAGGAGTCCTTACATTCTGACGGAGGGGTCAGGGGTCATAGGTGGGAGGAGTCCTTACGTAGTTCTGAAGCCAGGCCCAGCCGGGCTTTTGTGGGTAAATGGCGGGAGCAGGAGTGGAGGGAGAGAATCTCAGGAAGGGCCGCTCCGAGTCTGTGCTTACTGGGACTCTACAGGGGCATCAAGTGTTGCCTTTTTACAATTTCTTTTAAAAATGTGTTACTTTATTTTCCCCAGTTACATGGAAAAACAATTTTCAAATTTTGTTTTTAAAACTGAATTTCAAATTCCCTCCCTCCCTATCAACCTCCTCATTGAGAAGACAATTTAATAGAGGTTATACTAGTGTCGTTTTGCAAAACATTTCCATGTCAGTCGTGGTTTTTTATATATTTTAAAGAGTAAAAGATCCGATTCTGATCCTAAATGCTCTTTCCCAATAAACAGGGATTTCAGAACAGAACGCTGGGCCCCGAGTGCGAATCCAGCCTCGGACCGGGGCCCGCCTGCCTCAGTTTCCTCGTCTGCACAACGAGGGGGGGGAGGGGCAGCACGCCCGTGTTTCCCGCGAGAGAACCCCGGCTGTGTCACGGGGAGTGGAACGTGCCTGAGTCACAAACACGCGGGGCTTTTTAAGGCTGGCAAGCGCACGGCCCGTGCTAAACTCGTCGCCGGTCACCACTGCGCGGACGAGGAAACCGAGATGCCGCGGGCGACGAGGGGCGCAGCTTGCTGACGTTTTACATCCTTAAACAGACGTCCGTCACCAGGCTGGGGAGGGGGCGCTCGCGGACTTAGGAAGCGAATCCCGAGGTGGGACAGTCAGGACTCGAGTCCTGGGTTCAGATCCCAGTGTTGTCCCCTTCCTACCGCAGGGGCGGGGGGAGGGGAGGCGGGTCGGCCTTGTTTCCTCCCGGGCTTAGCCGAAGTAGAGAGGAGTGGGGGTGGGGAGGTGCAGTCTGGGGTGCCGCGGCCCAGGTGGCTACAAGGGAAAGGGAAAAGTCAAGGTCATTGCGAAGGGTAAATGAGGCTGACCCCGCCGGATGCCGCTGCCGGACGCACGTCTCACTCCAGCTCCCTCTGACAGTCTGCCCAAGCTCCCCACGTGCACCGCAGCACGTGCGTCCTCCCGCACCACGTGATGCGACCCTCTCCAATCTAGACACGCTGTGGTCGGAAGTCTACAGGCCCCGCTCCGTGCACGCTGGCGCTGCCGGAAACGCCTGCTTGTTTTCCTTTCCGAAGGACCGCCGTATTAGAACTGGGTTTTAGGGAAGAGAAAGAAAGCACATCTCTGCACGTATCCTGCCCAGAAGTTCTCTTTTGTTCTGGAAAAACGACCTCGCTGGGATTTTCCCCCCGGATGGTGTCAGGCACTTCCCGGGGCAGGCCGGAATCGATCAGGGTCTTTCTCGGGTCGGTCGCGGAAGGTTGCGTCACAGTCGCGCGCACGCCCGGCCCGGAGGTGGTGGGGTCGGTTTGAGGCCGAGTACCCATGTCGCTGCCGCGGTACGCGCTGACTTGGGCCCGGCTCCCGGCCCGGGTGGGTTCCGCTCTGCGGCCGGGCCGGGAGCCGAGACCTCGGGCCTTGGGTCGGCCCGCTGGGGTCTGGTCCTCCTCGTCCTCTTCGTCTTCTTCGTCCTCGGGCGGCTCCAAGGCTCCGAACACGTCCCTCTACATTCCGCTGCCCGTGAAGCCGCTCGGACCCAGCGCCACGGGCGACGTGGGGGCCGAGCTCACGCGGCCGCTTAACAAAGGTGAGTGCCGGCCCGCGGACCCTCCTCGGCCTTCTGCGGGCTTCCGCCTCCGCGTCTGCGCCGGGGGGCGGGGCCCGCAGCCTCCAGCCGCCCCCCCCCCAGGGTGATTTCCAGGGCCCCCGGCCCTGCCTCGTCACTCCCCATCCCCCGCACCGTCGGGGCAGGTTCTCTCCGGGCCTCCGTTTCCTGGAGCGTCGGGCCGGATTCATTGAGCGCGCAGTGTGGGAACAGCTCCTGTTAAACTTGGTGCTGACCCTCCCCCGGACAGCGCCAGCGGGCCGGCCTCTTCCCGTCCCCTGTCCCGGCAGTGTCCTCCGGAGGTTCCCGAGCCCGGCAGCCTGCCCGGGAGCGCCGGCTCGGACGAGGCCCCTCACCCCTCTTAGTGCTGGGGCAGCCCCCCCAAGCGTTGTGTCCCGAGCCTGTGCCTTGGAGGCGGTGTTTGGCCTTGCAGACAGAAAACTGAGGCCCTAGACGGCGCTCGCCCCGCGCGCTTCCAGTCGTGGTTTGGAATCCGGAGCTTGTTCCCTGTGCCGGGATCGGGCTCTCCGTGCGCTCCCTCCCCAGCCGGGGCCCTGTGGAAGTCCGCACTGGTGCTGGCGCTTTAATGAGCAGTCGTCGTCCGGGGTTCGGTTCATTCATTCAAACGTGACCGAGGGAAGCAAGTTCTCGTTCTTAACAAGCATCGATGAAACGGGGCTGATGTCAGCATTTTTCTCTTAAAACATGATGCTCAACAATCTGGAACTATGCCCAAAAAGATTGGCCCAGCAGCGCTACTACTGGGCTTCTATCCAAAGAGATCTTAAAGGAGGGAAACGGAGCTGTGTGTGCCAGGATGTTTGTGGCGGCCGGAAACTGATGAACGGATGCCCATCAATGGGAGAATGGTTGGGTAAATTGTGGTATATGAAGGTTATGGAATATTATTGCTCAGTAAGAAATGACCAGCAGGAGGAATACAGAGAGGCTTGGAGAGACTTACATCAACTGATGCTGAGTGAAATGAGCAGAACCAGGAGATCACTGTACACTTCAACAACAATACTGTATGAGGATGTATTCTGATGGAGGTGGAAATCTTCAACATAGAGAAGAGATAATCCAATTCCAATTGATCAATGATGGACAGAAACAGCTACGCCCAGAGAAGGAACACTGGGAAGCGAATGTAAACTGTGAGCATTTTTTTTTTTAATTTTTCTTCCCAGATTATTTTTACCTTGCGAATACAATCCTTCCTTTGCAACAACAACAACAACAAAATTCGGTTCTGCACATATATATTGTACCAGGATATACTATAAGATATTTAGTATGTATGGGAATGCCTGCCATCTAGGGGAGGGGGCGGAGGGAAGGAGGGGGAAAATTTGGAACAGAAGGGAGCACAACGGATAATGTTGTAAAAAAAAAATTACCTGTGTATATGTACTGTCAAAAAGTTATAATTATTTAAAAACAAAACAAAAACATGATGCTCAAGAGCCCCATGATCAAAGTAAATCTCTTGAAACAAAGATCCAGTTGTTGAAGAATTTTACATTTAGCAAAGCTTCAGTCACTCTCTTTCTGAAATAGATTTTATTTTTCCAAGCACACACGAGGATAGTTTTGAAAATTCGCCTCTGCAGAACTTTGGGTTCCCAGTTTTTCTCCCCTCCCCCCAAGGTAACAAGCAGTCTGATGTAGGTTAAAGACTGGCAGCTCTTTTAAACATACTTGCACGTTCCCCTTGCTGTGCTAGAAAAATCAGATCACAAGGGAAACGCCAAGAGAAAGAACAAGCAGACGAGAAGACGACGAGAGCTCTCCGCTTTGGGCATCAGCTGCTCTGTGGAGAAAGTTATTCCCAGTGCAGAGAATAAATGTAACGGGTTAGATGTCATTGCTGAGTCACCTTCTGGATTTGTCATCGGCCTCCCTTTGTGCTTTTCAGGGATTCTTTCCACTTGGTTAGTAAATAAAATATCCTGTTCCTTCAACCGTGATATTTACTGGTAAGACAGAAGAAAACAGCCCTGACGCATGCTGAGGGAACACCCGAGTTCTGTGTGGCTGCTGACTTGGATGGCTAAAGGGACGGGAAAAGAGGGGGCAGCGGGGCTGAAAATGGTTTCCCAAAGAAAGCACCGAACAACTAAGCAGACGAGTGGCTCAGGGCAGGGGTTTCAGGCTTAAGGAAGTAGGAGTCGCCTTCGAAAGGTTCCGGAGCTGATTCCGGATCTGTTTGGGTTGGTGATGGAAGATTAGCTTGGAAGAACTGGTAAGAGAGTTGGACGCCAACAGTTGTGGGGTGCTGCTGGGAGCCTGGCTGCAGGGGACAGGGTCACCCTCTCTGAAACCCCCATCTAATAACACAGGGTCAGACCCCTAAGCCGTGGGGGAGGAAGTGAAAAGAGCAGTGGGTTTGGAGGCCACGGGACCTCACATCCTTCAAACGAGAGACCCTCCTCCAAGCTCAGCTTCTGAAAACCGGAAGCAGGGCCGGCTTCGCCCTGCTTGCACACTCTTCAGTTAGGGGAGGAAATTTTGTTGACATGCTTTTTTACATCACCTGATATGTTTTTAAAAATTTACAAGCATTCTTATTGAAGTAGAAAAAATTTGTTTCTTCACAGTAGACTCGCCAAGCAGACTTCCACATCACCCATTACATTACCCAAATTTCTCCTTGTTTTCCTCTCTTCCCTCTTCTCAGAAACCCATCCCTTGTAACAGAATAAATTTTTTAAATAAAAAAGAAGTAAAGAAACAATAATTAGGAAAATCATTGCAGTTTTGAGAAAATCTAAAATACATATGTAATCCTGTAGATCTCTCCCAAGCCCTTTACAAAGGAGTAGAAGGAGATGTCTTTTGGGGGGATGTTTAACACTTCCTCCCATAGCAATCTCAGTTGACAAATAGTTTAAGGAGAAAAAAAAGAGAAAGCAAATAGCTAAACCCAGTGTGAGAATGTGGGCTGTGCTTTGTGCAGCGGGCCTGGGCTGGCGGTGCTCTTGCCCCTCTGCCAGCCTGGCCTTCCTAGGCGTCCTCGGATGCTTCCAGCCCAGGCCAGTCCGTGCTTTCTTGTACCCACATTTCTCCAGCCGCTCCCCAAAGGATGCTGGCTTTGTTTCCAGTTCTTTTCCTCACAAGTGTGGCTGTAAATATTTTGGTGTGGTATTTTTGACCAATGACCCCTTGGGACCTCATGTTAGGGGTATGGCTACCTTTTTATTTTCAGTTTTCTGTAGGTGTATCCCAAAGAAAATGTGTCAGAGGGCAAATAATAGAACTTAACTCTGTTTTATCTTTCTTGCAGCTGAAGTCAGGAAGATTCTAGACAAATTTTACAAGAGGAAAGAAATCCAGAAACTGGGCACGGATTATGGTCTGGATGGTAAGGCCTGCTGTCTGACTAGTGGACACCTAGACCCTTTTGCTTCCCAGGCACCCCACAGCAGGGGGATCCAAAAAGCACATCTTGGGGCCTTGGACAGTTTGAATAAAGGGCAGGGGACAGGGAGGTCCCCATGATGGGTTGGGCTGCTCAGCCATGTGGGCCACCCACATGTGTTATTGGGGATGCCGGGCCTTGGAATCAGGATGGGCTCTGGGGTTCACAGCTCCATGTTCTCTTCCTCTTTCCCTCTTTATTGAAAAAGCAAGGAAAACAAGCACGTTCCCACATTTGACTTAGGATTTTGTGAGCCTCTGTTTCCTTACCTGGAAACAAGACCGCCGGATCGCTCCTTATATTCTCTAGCGTGTTTTACACAAACCAAGGGCTACATCCTATTCTTAACCTGTGTATGAGTTCGGAGCAGGGTAGTGGGGGGAGGCCCTGGCAGCAGGCCGGCCAGGAAGAATTCAGATCCAGCGTCAGGCACTGGGGAACCGGGCACGGGTATGGGACTCTGGTCAAGTGTGCCTCAATTTCCTCCTCTGTAAAATGAGCCGAAGAAGGATATGGCGAGCCTCATCCTTGCCAAGAAGGCCCCAGATGTGGTCACGGAGAATTGGACACAACTGAACCAAAAGAAGTGAGGACTGAGGTGCTTTCAGGAAAATGGGGTTTCTAGGAAAGACATGACAACAGAGTAACCCAGGACAGGGACTAGGAATCTCCACTCAATAATCTGAAACTCGGATACAGGCTTCTTCTTCCTCCCTCCTCCCTTTTTTTTTTTTCTCCTGAGGCTGGGTTAAGTGACTTGCCCAGGGTCACACAGCTAGGCAGTGTTAAGTGTCTGAGACCAGATTTGAACTCAGGTCCTCCTGAATTCAGGGCTGGTGCTCTATCCACTGCCCCACCTAGCTGCCCCATCCTCCTCCTTTTTTAAAGAATTTAGCACGGTTTTTTTTTGGGGGGGGTGGTTTTTTTGTCTTAATGTTAAAATTAATTTTATTTTGATTTCTGTTTTGCAGCCCGACTCTTCCATCAGGCTTTCATCGGTTTTAGAAATTTTATCTTGCAGTCTCAGTCCTTGGATGTTGACATCCACATCACACTGAATGATATCGGCTTTGGTGCAGGCAAGTAGCTAGGCTGAACACAGGGTCAGGCCTGGATCTTCCCCAGTCACTCTCTTTCTGCTCTTTGTATATTTTTCTCCAAGAGTCCTTGGTCTAGTCATCAATAACTTTCTCAGGAAACAGCTTAGTATTTCAGCTCATGGCTTAGAAGTTAAACTTGAAAGTCTAATTTTTAAAAACTATCCATGACCTCGAGGGGTAGTTGCTTAAGCAACGCCCACCATGTCTGGGTTAAAATGAAGACTCCTGGGCCAGTCCCCAGCTTAGCCCTGTGGTCCCTGGAGGTAGCCCTGGTGCACAAGGAAGGCCAGGCTACCTTTGGGTGGGTAGCAGCAGGGCCCAGGCTTGAGGCAGGAACCTGTTTCAGGAGGGGGGCTGCTTTATGGTCTGGCAAGTCTTGGGCAAATTTAGCTTTATCTGCCCTGGCCCACCTGGGGAGATGAACTGGGTTTTTCTCTGAAGGTCGTATCTCCCAATAACTTAGAACCAATTGATTTATTCTTACCCTTCAAGCCTTCTCTCATTCTCTGCACTTGAGTAGGCACTCTCTTGAGAAGGAGCAGTAGGGGACACCAAGGGAAGGGTTTGAGGGGCCCCTTGTCCTTAGAAACTTCCCCTGTGTTCCCGGAACCTTTCCCCAGCTAAGAATAGTTGAGAAGAGCCTTTCTGTCAGCTCTGCCTGCTGACCGTGTGTCTTCTTCTCCCATAGCTCACGTGGACGACCTTTTCCCGTTCTTTATGAGACATGCAAAGCAGATGTTCCCCATGCTGGCTTGTAAGGATGATCTCCGCAAAATCAGCGACTTACGCCTTCCGCCCAACTGGTCAGTTCTTTGTGCTCTTCTGGTCCTAGAGGTGAAATTCAGAAATGTGCAATTGCTTGCTTGCCAAAAAGCACAAAGCTATAAGATGAAGGGATCTGTATGATTGATCACTGCGCTCAGACCTCGTAAATGTGTTCTGAGAGGAACCCTCTTGTGTTCTGTTCAGTTTTTTTTAATGTTTCTTGGCCCTTGCCATCTGTTTCAGGTGTTGGGAATACACGGATGAAATGATCCATCCTGAAGGAGCGTGCAGTGAGTTAGGGAGGGAAGGAGCATTTGTTAATAGTATCCGTGTGCTGGCTGAGCACTAGGGAGGCAGATAGGAAGGCTTAGAGAGGGGGAAGAGAGGTGCAAATAACAGGAGGAAACCAAGGCAAAGAGGCTGGCCCCTGATGTGGCCCTGGTAGCCCACCTTGTGGTGGGTGAGTGGCCGTGTCCGTGGCAGAGCTCCGTGGACTGCACCTGAGGGAAGGGGTCCCCAAAGTCTGGCGTGAACTCGAGGGTAGTCTGTTAGTGATGGGCATGGTGATGACAACAGAAGTGCACCTGAGAGGCTGGGGTTGTATTTGTCTGTCATTCTCACTGGGACATAGGCAGGGGCCATGTCTCCCAGTCCAGGTGCAGCCACTGAAGCCTAATGAGGTCCTGGGCATCCCTTAGTGTGGAGCGCCAAGAATCCTAGGGAAGTCCTGTCTGTGGAGAAGAGTGGGAGCCAGCTGTTGGTAAAGGAGAGAACAGCCGGATTAGTCCTTTTCTCAAAAAGATTTTAATAGGTAGAAGTGACAGGAGAGACTGCCAGGCCTGAAGGGCCAAGTGTGCAAGGGTGCAAGGATGTGGAGAAGAACATTCCCGGCTGAGGCCGGGAATAGCAGGCACAGCCCCAGCTGGCAGCACAGAGAGAAGGCAAAGCGGGGGTTGTGAGGGGGCACCCCAGGAGCCCAGGGTCAGCAGCTAGAGACTTGAGTCAGAGGGGGTCTTAGCTCAGTCAAGGGGCTGCCTCCTTCACTTGGGGACAAGGTGCCCTGTGTGTGTGTGTGTGTGTGTGTGTGTGTGTGTGTGTGTGTGTGTGTGTGTATGTTAGACAATAAATTCCTGAGGGCCATTTTTTGTCTTTTTTTTTTTTAATCTGTAGCATTGTAATAAATGTTTGTTTACTTGCTAATAGATTAATTGGGTTTTTTTTTTAACCCGAATTTATTTTTATAATAGTTTTTTTTTTCAAAATACATGCAAAGATAGTTTTTGACATTCACCCTTGCAGAACTTTGTGTTACACATTTTTCTCCCTTCCTACTTCCCCCTTTCCTAGACAGCAAATATATTTGTGTAATATGAGCACATTTCCACATCTATCATGCTGAACAAGAAAAATCAGATCAAAAGGGGGGAAAATGAGAAAGAAAAAACAAGCAAGCAAACAAAAGTGAAAATACTATGTTGTGATCCATATTCAGTCCTCATAGTCCTCTCTCTGGAGCCAGGTGGTCTCTCCATCACAAGTCTATTGGGGGGAAAAAAAAATAGGGGCAGGTAGGTGGCGCAGTGGATAGAGCACCAGCCCTGAATTCAGGAGGAACGGAGTTCAAATCTGGTCTCAGACACTTAACACTTCCTAGCTGTGTGATCCTGGGCAAGTCACTTAACCCCAGCCTCAAAAAAAAAAAAACAACAACAACCAAGTCTATTGGAATTAAAATCCCCTCATTGTTGAAAAGAGACAAATCATCACAGTTGATCATTGCATAATATTCATAATATTCATTGCATAATGTTGCTGTGTACAATGATTTCCTGGTTCTGCTCATCTGACTCAGCATCAGTCAGTTCAAGGCTTTCTGAAATCATCCTCCTGACCATTTCTTACAGAACAATAATATTCCATAACATACCATAACTTATTCAGCCATTCCCCAACTGATGGGCATCTACTCAGTTTCCAGTTTCTTGCCACTACAAAAAGGGCTGCCACAAACATTTTGGCACATGTGGGTCCCTTTCCCTCCTTTGATCTTTTTGGGATATAGGCCCAATATTGATACTGTTGGCTCAAAGAGGATGCCCAGTGTGATAGCCCTTTGGGCATAGTTCCAGATTGCTCTCCAGAATGGCCGGATTCTTTCACAATTCCACCAACAATGTATTAGTGTCCCAGTTTTCCTGTATCCCCTCCAACATTGGTCATTATCTTTTCTTGTCATCTTAGCCAATGTGAAGGGTGTGAAGTGGTACCTAAGAGTTGTCTTAATTTGCATCCATATTGGTCACAGTCCTGCTTACTAGGCTGGGGCCACAAGTTGCTCTGATTAAACTTTCCCCTCCTTCTTTCTTAGGTACCCAGAAGCCAGGTCAATTCAGCGGAAGATAGTGTTCCATTCAGGCCCTACTAACAGTGGGAAAACTTACCACGCCATCCAGAGATACTTGGCTGCCAAGTCTGGAGTTTATTGTGGCCCTTTGAAGTTACTGGCCCATGAGATCTTCGAAAAGAGTAATAATGCTGTCAGTATGTTAGCAGCCATTCCCCACCCTTCTTGTCTGAGACACTTGTGGGAATTTCTGTGGGCTAGTCTTAGGGGGAGAGCCACTGGCAGCTTGTAAAAAGCAGGGAAGGAACCCTTTTGCAGCCACCATTTTTTTTCCTTTGACCATTCCTGGGCTGGATGGGCTGACTATAGTTTGTGATTCTCCCCATGGAGCCTTTGTCACTTGTGCTGGCCTTTACTTAAAAACCTAGAATTCTTCTCCTCCCTTCCTTATTCTGAGGGAAGGTGGTGAGATCATTGTTTTTTTCAATATTTTTTTTTTAAGCTTATTTCCCTAGTCAAATGGAAAAGAACATTTTTAAAAAAATTATACAGGTATTTACATTCAGTCTCCATAGAGAACACATATAGTTTTCTCTCTGGATGAGGATGATGTTCTCCATCAAAATTTATTGGAATTGTTTTGGATCACCGAACTGCTGAGAAGAACCAAGTCTGTCATAGTTGCTCATCGCACAATCTTACGTTATTGTATACAACGTTTTCCTGGTTCTGCTTGTTTTGCTCAGCATCAGTTCGTGTAAATCTTCCCAGGCCTTTCTAAAATCAGCTTGTTCATTTTTTATAGAACAATAATATTCCATTACTTTTATGTACCACAACTTGTTCAGTCATTCCTCAATTAATGGGTTGCTACGATTTTTCCAGTTCTTTGCCACTGCAAAAAGGCTGCTACAAATAGTTTTGACACATGAATCCTTTTCCCTCCTTTTTGATCTCTTTGGGATACAGACCCAGCCGAGGCACTGCTGGATCAAAGGGTGTGCACAGTTTGAAAACCTTTGGCCATGGTTCTGAATTGCTCTCCAAAATGGTTGTATCACTTCACCCCTGCTGGGGTCAGTCTTGTTGTGTATCCTGGGCTTTTGACCATACTCTTTGTTCTTCTATCCCTTGTGTTTACTAAAAAATCTCACCAAACTGGTGGAAATCGAGTCCAAGCCCTCTCTGGTTCAGCCATTAACAACCACCCTGTTAGAATAAGTCTTACCCATTAGAGAGAAGTCCTTGTTGTTTAGTGATTGTCTTCCCTTCTCCCCCCTCACCCCCAATCTGCTGTTTAGGAGGTAGAGATTAATTTTCATTTCATGATTGCAGGGTGTGCTCTGTGACCTGGTAACGGGGGAAGAGCGAGTAGTCACAGACCCAGATGGAAAGCCGGCTGCCCACGTTGCTTGCACTGTTGAGATGTGCAGTGTCAACTCTCCCTGTATGTATGAACAAGTGTGACAGAAGCTTTCGAATCGAGCATTAGGTTCTCTAATTTGTGTAGGGTTTGTCACCCTGAAAGTTGTCCCTGGGATTGGGGCTCAGTGGTGAGGTGGAAGAAGCTCTGTGTTGGGCATCTGGTCCACAGTTGTCCTGCAACTTCGGGAAAGGGCTTCAAGTCCAACCCTCAGTTTATCTATCTGCATATTGGGAGAACAGCACAGGATTCCTCTGAGGAAGTTTTATATTCCTTATGATGTCCCATAATCAAATAGGTGTTGGTTGCTTATTTTAAAAAGGTGTTTCTGGTGAGAGTGCCCCAAGCAGGAAGCCTGGCAGCTTTGGGTGAGAGGGGGAGAGCTGGGGGGACGAACTCTAGGCCAGTTCAGCCCCTGAGCCACAGACTGGGCACTAGCTTGGGTCCAGTTGGGGACTCTTAATAGAAGCCCTGAGTCCCTCAGCCCAGAGGCAGCAGAGAATGACCTTGCATTGCTTTGAGTTAGTTACAGTTAAATGACCCCAAAGAGAACCAAAGTGGGGGGAGGAAGGCCCCCCTATGAAGAGAAAAGGAGGTGTTTCCTGTGGCTTCTTCAGGTGAAGGAGCAGGAGGGATTGGGGGACAGACATCCTTGGCGCGTGATGATGGTTCTTTGTGCTCTGAACACTGACCCTGGCTTCTTGTTTTAAGATGAAGTGGCCGTGATTGATGAGATCCAGATGATTAAGGATCCAGCTCGAGGATGGGCCTGGACCAGAGCGCTCCTGGGTTGGTATCCCAGGGTTGGTTCTTGTGGTTGGTGGTGTCGGGCTGAACTGCTGCTGCTCCCGCTCCCCCTCTTCGTGCTCTCCCTCTCCTTTCCCTTCTTCAGCTCCTCCTTTGCCCCTCATCTCTTTCTCCCTCCTCCCTCTCCCCTCCCCCTTCTTCTTCAGGGCTCCTGGAGTCTCTGAGCCTCCAGACCTGGTCTCTTGGACTGTTTTCTGCTAGTGTTCCAATAGTCCTTTCTTCCCTCCCAGGACTTTGTGCAAAAGAAATACATTTGTGTGGAGAAGCTGCTGCTATTGACATCGTGACAGAGCTGATGTACACCACGGGCGAGGAGGTGGAGGTAATGGAGTCTGCTCCTTCCTGCCGGCCCCACGTACTGGGCTACAGTGGGCAGAGCTGTCCCTAGTTAGGCTTCCAGTCCTGTCTTGGTGCCCCTGGGCAGGGCCAGTGCCCTCCCCTTGCCAGGTTGCAGACTTGCCCTTCTTGTCAGCATCTTCCTCTCCCCTTCTATTATCCCCTGGATGCTCTGTGGCCAGGGTGATTTTCCTTGAGTTCAGTCTGAGCAGGTCTGGCCTCCAGGATAATGTACCAGCTCATTTAGCGCAGGAGGCTCCAGCAACTCTGAGTGACGGGCACTCGTGCAACTTTGTGTCCTGTTTCAAAATGGTATTTAGGGGCTGTATCCCACTTTGGCTGGCCTCTCCTGTTCCCTGTCCCTCCCTGAGAATGCAGAAAATTGAGTTTATCAAGGCATTTCTCGAGGAGGGGGAAGCTGGCCCCTCTGTCGCCTCCCCTGACGCTCTGCCACCTCCTGAGCTCCCACAGCTGTGAGCAGGGATGCTGTCTGTGGGGCTGGCCCGGCTTCTGTTAGCCCCAGGGGCCCTGGAAGAAGACTGTTTCACCTCTGCCATCTTGATCCTAGGTTCGGAACTACAAGAGACTCACGCCCATCACCGTGTTGGATCATGCCCTGGAGTCCCTGGACAACCTCCGGCCCGGGGACTGCATCGTCTGTTTTAACAAAAATGACATTTACTCTGTGAGCCGGCAGATCGAGGCTCGGGGACTGCAGTCGGCTGTCATCTACGGCAGTCTGCCTCCTGGTAAGGAGGCCCTTGTGTCTGGGGGGGCTGGCCGAGGCCTTGGGGGGAGATAGCAGGGAGTCAGAGGTCAGCAGCTTAGGCCCCTGAAATGTCTCTGTTCATTCTCAATCGTGGAAATGCCCTTAGTATTTGGGAGGAGTTTTCTGGGTCGGGTCTGTGCCCTCCAGGGTTCTTGGGGTGTTGAGAGGTCCGCAGAAGCAGGAGTAAGGAGGGCTTGGTGTATGGGGGGCAAGAGGGCTTCTTTGGGGCTTTGGAGCAGGTGGGGAGAGGAGCGAGCCCCTTGTGGGGCACTTCAGTGCCCTAGATCGACATAACACTGTCTTGTGACTGATGCTGTTTTAGGGACAAAACTTGCCCAAGCGAAAAAGTTTAATGATCCCGATGACCCGTGCAAAATCCTAGTGGCCACCGATGCCATTGGCATGGGGCTGAATTTGTGAGTACTGGGTTTTGAACTGGGGGAAGTGGGTGGGTTTCCGTGGGCTCTGTGGCCAACCTGCTGTGGGGGAGGGTCGGTCCAGCCCCCTCCTAAGGGCCCTTGCTGTAGAGTCGCTGATTCCTAGGCAGGCACAGGGGCAGTGGGGAAATCTCCTCTGTTAAAGAGGGTCCCTTGGCCCACAAGGGGACCTCTAGGCAAGTCACCTCCCTTATTTTTGGCCAGTTGGTCATTTTTATTTCTTGAACCCTGATATCACAGGACGTGTCCACATCATGGGTGATATCTTGGGATGTCGGTGCACTTCTGTCTCATGTGTAAATGGGATGTGCTTGGTAGAAGGCTTTCTCATGAATTCAGAGGCTGTATAACTCTTAATAACCGGCCCCTACCCTCGTCGCCAGGGACTCTCATAGCCTAGTTAATCAAAGGTTGTTGCCCCTTGCAAGGGAAGGAAGGGAGAAGTGTTCCAGGGGCCTATGTTCTCCTCTGTAAGTGATGCTGCACCTGAGCCGGTGAGATCATCCTGTGATCTCTCTTGTTTGACTTCGTTACAGGAGCATAAAAAGAATTATTTTTAACTCTCTCATAAAGCCCAGTATCAATGAGAAGGGGGAGAAGGAAATGGAGCCAATCAGCACCTCGCAGGCTCTGCAGATCTCCGGTAGAGCCGGCAGATTCAGTTCCAAGTTTAAGGAAGGGGAGGTTACTACCATGTACTCAGAAGACTTGAAGTTGTTGAAGGATATTCTGAACAGGCCCGTGGAGCCGATAGAGGTGAGCTCAGCGAGCATCTGGAGGCCTCTCGAGGAGGAAGCTTCCTGGGACCAGAGTCTGTGCCGTCCACTCTTAGGGAGATAGCAGGGAGTCCCTGGAGCCTGGGAGCCTGGCTGTGTGGGCCTGGAGGGGCCTCGGTTTTCAGTGTATAAAATGGTATTAATGACCCTTAACCTGCATATCTCAGAGCTGTTGGAGAAAAGTGGGCTTCTGAGGCTGCATTTGGGAGTGAAGAGGAGGAGGATGGTAGAGGAGGGTGCAGGAGCTGGTCAGAATTGGGAAGATACAACAGCCTTGTTCCTGCCCGGATTCTTATCACCAATGTCTCTCTGGAGCTATTTGGGATGGGTGGGGGCCACCCCAAGATTTGGAGAGGACTTCCTGTCACTATGGTAATGGACTGGTAATGGAGCTAGGAAAATGTCCATCAGAAATGGAAGCCGTTTCTCTGTTTTGCTGTCAGTGATGTGGACCCCTCATTGGTGCTGGTGGTGGATAAATGAGCCATGCTTGAGTTTGTCAGTGCACAGAAATCCCCGAAGCTGCCCCAGAAATGCGAGCTTTACTTGCTTAAAGCCAGGATGGACAGGCTCTTGCTATGGGGCCGCCATCTTGCATACTACTGCCCCATTGAGTCAGAGAAGAGGTCAGGTGACATGAGGAGCAAAGCCAGCATTCAGCCCCTGGCTCCTTGGATTCCTAATCCAGAGATTCCTCCGCCCTGTCAGTGGGCATTACTGGGCCCTGTGGGTCAAATGGAGGAATAAGGAGCTGCTGGTTGCCAGTGATCTTTTTCCTGGCATAGCTCTGGTTTTCCATCCCCACCATTGGTCACTGGTCAGCAGTGAGGCCTGTGGACCTTTCCTTCTCTTGAGCATCTTCGGCTACGTCGGGCCTTAGAACTGTTGGGAGTCACCCTGAATCACCGCTCTCTTAGTAACCAAACCATTTCTAGTGCAAATCACTTTGATTGAAGTGATGTGTCGGGAGCCATTTGGAGTCAACCATTTTGTCTCTGAATATGAAATCTCGAGTTCAATTCTGCAGATCTTAGGTGACCGCTGCCTAACTGTAGAGGAGGGGGGAGGTTTGAGGAGGTTTCTCATGTTTCTTGGGTGATTCCTGAGTTCTCTTCCTTTTAATCCTCCTTAAAGGCAGCCGGCCTCCATCCTACTGCTGACCAGATCGAAATGTTTGCGTATCATCTTCCAGACACGACGCTCGCCAATTTAATTGTGAGTAGACATT
Organism: Sminthopsis crassicaudata; assembly: GCF_048593235.1. Classification (NCBI taxonomy): domain Eukaryota; kingdom Metazoa; phylum Chordata; class Mammalia; order Dasyuromorphia; family Dasyuridae; genus Sminthopsis; species Sminthopsis crassicaudata. Next base: position 634,899,410 of record NC_133618.1, on the reverse strand, counting down.
GAGCATTGACTTTCCTCTGTGTTCCATATCAGTGAAAATGTTAGCCGTGTGGCAGCTGTTGGTTCTCATCGTGAACATGTCTGCGACAGCTGGATGTGTTTTAATGTATCATACAACTTTCTAGTGCTTCAGGGCTGCAAGTCCTGTCTTTCAAATGTCACTTCAGGTTTTTTTCATTTTTCTCATCTGTGCACCTGCAGTTGCCTCGTGGTATTGGGGGGCAGAGAGTCCGCCGCGTGGCCTGGACCCTTAGAGCTGGGTGGTCGCGAGGGCCTTGTGGGGTCTGGGGGCTCGGGCTAGCTATGAAGTCTTGTCTCCTCTCCCAGGATATCTTTGTGGACTTCTCTCAAGTGGATGGGCAGTATTTTGTCTGCAATATGGACGATTTCAAGTTCTCGGCAGACCTCATCCAGCACATCCCCCTGAGCCTGCGGGTGAGGTACGTGTTCTGCACGGCCCCCATCAACAAGAAGCAGCCATTTGTCTGCTCTTCCCTGTTGCAGGTGAGTGTCTCCCTGCCTTCCTCGGGGCCTTGGGTCCTGGGGTGTGGGAGGGAGGGGGTTGGCCTGGAGAGCACTTAAAGCACGGGGAGGGACCAGAAGTGGGCAGGGCCTTAAGCACCCTAAGTGCCCCTGGCGGGTCCGTGCTTTGGGGCCTGAGGAGGGGGAGCAGTTGGGGCCATGTGGGCTCTCCCCATCCTGAGCCCTCCTCTTTGTGCTCCCAGTTTGCGAGGCAGTACAGTCGGAACGAGCCGCTGACGTTTTCCTGGCTGCGCCGGTACGCCAGGTGGCCCCTACAGCCTCCAAAAAACATCAAGGACCTTGTAGAGCTGGAAGCCATCCATGACGTTCTGGATCTGTACCTGTGGCTCAGGTAATGGCCGGGGACAAATGGGAGAACTTTAGGAAGTAGCTGGGTTTCTCTCGGGCTTTAAGGGGGCAGTGATGTCTGTCATCAGTCTTGGAGGAGCCAGTGCAGATGCCTGCGTGATATCTGAGCTGGCCGGCGCTGTAATGTGTCGGTGCCCAGTGAAGGTCTTTTTTGAGCAGGTCCCTGGCACCTGGGGCCGGGAAGATGGCGGCAGTTCAGGCCCCAGGGAGCAGCTCCCATTCTGGGTTACTGATTGCTGGCCTGGTTCTTGCACTGTGGGCCCCGTGAGGCTTCTGAGAAGCAGCTGCTTTGTGCTCTGCAAAATGGGGGGGAAAGGTTTCCCCCCTCCTGCTATTTACCACGAATGGGCTCTCAGGGCCTCATCTCGGCCTCAGGAACAGCATTTTAGCAGGCTCTGCCTAAGGATTGGGGCCTTGTGCCTTTGGCCCAGGAGGCCTCCAAGCCTCCACGGAGCCTTAGGGCTGTCCTGGACCGGTCCTTCTGGAGCCCACAGACTGAGCCTGGCTGGGCCTGTCAAGGCCAATGGCCAGCCAGGGATCCAAATGGCCTTTTCCCCTGGTGATGCTGGTTGACTCAAGTACCGGGGCCGGGCTGACACCACTTTTCTTTCAGCTACCGGTTCGTGGACATGTTCCCCGACGCCATCCTTGTCCGGGAGCTGCAGAAGGAGCTCGACGGCATCATCCAGAAGGGTGTTCACAGCATCACCAGACTGATCCGCATGTCTGAGTCCCAGCGCATGTTGAACTTGAACAGTTTCCCGGCAGGAAAGCAGGGCCTGCCCGGGGCCGCCAAGGCCGCCTCACCGGACACAGCGGAGGCCCAAGTCCTGGAGGCCGCCGTGGTGGAGGGCCTGGCCTCCAAGTCGCTGGCCTCGAGGCTGGTGCGGCAGGGGCGGCTGACCCCACACATGCTGAAGCAGCTGAGGAAGGAGTGGCTGAAGCAGCAGAGCGAGGAGGAGCAGGACAGGCCCCAGGACAACGGCCCCACGGGGAGGCTGAGGCCGAGGAGGAGGAGGGACGACCCCGAGGCCGACTAAGCTCTAGGTGCGAAATAAAAGCAACATTTATTTTGAAAGCCTCTTTGTGAGTTGCTTGTGATGCCAGCTGCTCTCCCTTTGGGGGCCACAGGGCAGCTGGTGTTGGGCTCTGCTCACTGCAGCCCCTCCCCCCACAGTCCCAAGTAGCCAGAAGGCCTCCAAGTGCCGCAGGAATTGTTCCCCTTCACCCAGATCTTCCCCGGGTTCTCCCCCTTTCATCCTCTCTTCACACGTTACCTGTTGCCAAGTGATGAGCATCCCCTTCTGGTCCAGGGTTTTGCTACTACATACAGAGCTGCAATAAACGTTTTTGTATCTATGGATCCTCTTCTCTCTCTCTCTCTCTCTCTCTCTCTCTCTCTCTCTCTCTCTCTCTCTCTCTCTCTCTCTCTCTCTTTTTTCTTTTTGTATTGCTGGCTCAGAACAGACGCAGTTTAGAGACTCGTGGGCTTGTCTGGGCCATCTTTGTCTCTGTCAGCAGGGCATTTATGTGCCTGCTTCCCTCCAGTCCTTCCAGTGATTGTCATTTTCCTTCTTAGCCAGTCTTGAGAGGGCTGAGAAGCTCAGGGGGCTTCTGATTGCACTTTCTGATTATTGGTTTTATCCTGTGGCTACACTGTAAAAGAGTATTTCTATAACTGATGAGCCACGGGGCTGTATTGGCTGCTCAGTCCTTTAAAACCACCTTTTACATTGGTTGTTTCAATATCTGTTTCTGGACCTCTTCTCCCAGTTTTCTGTAGCGTTTTCTAGAATGAAATCCTGATTTACTATGTTGTATCCCTCAGGTATCCAAGAAAACTGGTTCATTCCTAGTTAGGGTCAGAGGTGAAACTGGGCTGATGCACGGCAGACCCTCAGCCTCCTGGATCAGCCTTTCACCCAATGAGGGGTTAGAAGTGATGGGGGGGTGGGGCTGGATTTAGTCAGGAGCTCCCGGGCCATCAGCTGCCTTTCTGGACTTTGGTGACTGTCAGTCTGTATGTAGGGGAGGGATTTGAAGTAGGTGAGCTCTGTGGCCCATCCCTCCCGGCTCTCAGTCCTGAATCTGGGTTAGGCCCAGGACAGCTTTGGGCCAGCCCCCATGGGTCCTCGGCCTGAGCCTGGGTTGTGGATGCCATTCACAGTACAGAGGTTGCTGATAAACGTATGTGATGAATGGTAATATACAGTTTAACTGAGATGACAATCTCTCCCTTCTGACCTTTGCCTCTTGAGGAACAAGACATAAATGCGCTGCCTCTGGCCTTGAACCATTTGGGGGGCTTCTGCCCTTCCGGAAATTGCCAGCCTCCTCTGCCCTGGGTTTCATTTGGCTTCTCTCTTCCCCTTTGGAGTGGAAGAGAAAGTCATGTTCTTCCCTCAGGAAAATTGCTACAACAGGATTGACCCGCCAAGCCAGAGATGGACCCTATTTTATTTAATTGTTGTGATGGGATGCCTCTCTGACGTAAGGGTCCTTCCAGATCTCTTTCCACTTCCACACTGAATTTTTTAGAGGTGGGGACTCATGCTGGGAGCTTGGAAGTCCTGAAATCCCATGAGTGACAAGGGTAGTTGAAAAGTGGCCACAGAAAGGGTTCAAAAGCAGTTGGACGGGTAGCCAAAAGTTTTGGACAATCAGCCCCCCTCACCTGAAGCCTCCTGAGCTTGCTGCAGGAAGGGTGTGGCTGGGGGAGGGTCCAGGATCCAGGCTCTGCTCCTACTCTTCCAAGTTAGCTTGCTGATCACTGTGGCCTTGGCCTCGAATTAGCCTCCTGTGGGAAGCCGGAGGCTGAGGGCAGGAGGCGGTGTGGGTTGGAGTAGAGACTTAAAAGGAGCCGTCTTTGAAAGGAAAACAGTAGAACATGTACTGAAGGGATTATACTAATCGCCACATCAAGCTGTGTATTTTATATATGTTATACTAATCACCACATGGAGAGAGATATAATAGATATATATTTGACTATGAAAGTTTATATATATTTAATTCAAATTAAAATGCTTTATCCCTTTTTAACATTGCTGTCCTTTGTTACTTCACATTATTATGTCTGGCCCCACTAAGAACACACACTTCTATCTTGTTCAAGATAGATTTGGGGTGAAGCCCTTGCCATCTTGTACAAGGTTGGCCGACCGATCCTGGGTGTTTTGTACCTGCCGTTTGCCAGGGGTCCCAAAGCACCTCAACGTGCCTCTGGGTAAGGGTTAGCTTCCTGGCTGGCCCTGCGACCCGAGTCCATTAATCAGTGGGGACAGAAGCTTTCTGCGGCTTATTTGGCTGCGTGGATCTGTGCTTATTAGGAATGACAAAGCCTCTAGTCTATAATTTCTGAGTATCTGTGTCTGAGAAATGCTTAGAAAGGCAGAAACAGTCATAAGGGCTTCCAAACTTGGCCGCTCTTCTGGTGAGCTGCAAATAAACGTGGAATGCTGGTCTTTGCTGGTGTATTTGTATGGAGTCCTCCCACCCTTCCCTTCTTCAAAGCGAGCCTTGTTCAGGAGGAGGAGCAGTCGTTTCTGGTTCACTGAAAAGTGAAGCAGACTGCAGATGTCCTCCTACTTTCACTTCAGAAGTAGTTGTTTATAAAATTAAAAGTGGTGCTTAAGCTGTCACATGATTTCAAGCCTGATACTTTTAAGGAAAGTCAGACTGGAGATGAAGTAATTCCTAGTGTCTCCCACTATTACCCCGACAAGTTGTATTTTTGTTTTTTGGTTTTGTTTTTGTTTTTTGAATAAAACTAAACTGATTGGGATGCAGTTTGAACTGCAGTTGTAAGCCTCTAACAAAATGTGTCATGTTTATAAAACTTCAGAGCTGGCCAACCCATCGCCAAGGTCCTCAGCTCCGACATTGCATTTTTCCTTTGTTGCATAATCGCTCTGGGACAGTGGCCCTTTTCATAAGTAAGTGGGAGCAAGAAAGGACCTCACAAGTTATTATGTGCAGGAGTCCAAAGCTTTTTTGGTCCCCGTGGCCTTTCAGTAGCCCCAATTCAATGTGAAAGAAAATAAATTCTAGAATTTACTGCATAACTACAAAAAGAAGTTTTTCAAAAAGAAAAGGATAGAATGTGAGTCAAAAATTTTTGTCACTTCATTGATTGCAAGTCAATTCTTAATAAATCCTGAATTCTAAATAAATATGCCCCATTCCCCCTTTTTGCTTCAAGTTAAGAACCCCTAACTTAGTTAATTGTCTTGTTTTATAAGTAGGGAAACTGTGTCCTAGGCAGAAGACAATGGAGTTGGGATAAGTAGGATTAGGGGAAGAACTGGCATTTAAATCCTCCAGTTTCCCAAACCAATGGGTCTGGGCTCTAAAGTTAGGATCATTTGCAATAATTGTGAAAGTATCTTTATTTAATTTAAATTAAAATATTTTATTAGGTCTATATGGGACCTTGGAGTTCATATAATCTAATAAAAAGATCAGATTGGGTTTTTCAAATTTTTCACTTGGATTTTTTACATAATACTTTTATTTCTTTGAAAATTTTTATTTCTATCTTTTATTTTTATATAACTTATATATTTCCCCTTATTCTTTAAATTTTTTTTTCCCTCTGAGGCTGGGGTTAAGTGACTTGCCCAGGGTCACACAGCTAGGAAGTGTTAAGTGTCTGAGACCAGATTTGAACTTTGGTCCTCCTGAATTCAAGGCTGGTGCTCTATCCACTGCACCACCTAGCTGCCTCTCCCCTTATTCTTTTCCCTCTTCAACAATCCTTGTAATTAAAAAAAAAAAAAAAAAAGGATTTGAAAAAATTAAATAATTAGCACTTTAAAAGTGTGACATAATCATCGTTCCGCAATCACTGACCTCTTCTCTGCAAAGAAACAGGAGAAGGGGTATTGTCGCCATCTCTTTAGGGCTAAGTTTGGTCATTATAATATTACAGCATTCAGTTTTAATAATTAGCTGGTTCCTTCTAGTTACATTGTCATCACTGCATAGGTTATCCTGACTTTGCTTACTTCACATTGCATTAATCGGGTTTTCACTGCTTTTCTGAATTGAATTCATCAAAGTTCCCAAAATCTTGATTTTTCATGGTCTCACGTATGCCTTTTACATGGCAGGATTTTAAAGGAATTGAATTGAGGTAAACTGAACATGCATAAAAGTAGGGTAGGCCGTGGATGATGCATTTGATTTGTGGACCGTTCCCTGATTCACTTCCCAGAATGTCTGACTGAAAATGAGCAAGATGGGAGCTGTTTGGCCACTGGCTAAGCATTCAGGAACAACTCTTGGGGTAGAAGTGGGTCTACAACGAGATCCCCTGCCAAGAAGTCTTTGGGAACTTACTGAGATGAACATTTCTACATAATGTGATGTCTGTTGCCATAGAGACACCATGGTAACAACTGCGAAAACTTTGGAAGTTTCTAAGCAGATTCTCTTGGGAGTTTTTTCTCTTCAGATACAAGGAAGGTGCCCTGAAATTTAATTTATTTGATAGGGGACATCCCCTCATGGCTCCTGTAAAAAGGGAAAAGAACTCAAGGGAGCTTTCCTTCAGAAAGGAATTTGGATGTTTCCAAAGAATCCTTGACCTGTCGCTGCATTTCCAGGGAGAGGGGATAGATAGATGCATTCCGTGGCTTCGTGATTAGGCGTGTGCTTCTTTCTAAATAGTTATTAGAGGCTGCAAGGTTTGCAAAGCAGTTTACATATATTCCCATAACAACTCTGAAGTAGGGACTACAGATGATGTAGCCATTTTACAGATAGGGAAGCTAAGACAGCGTGAGTTGCCTGTTTCTGGCTTATAGTAGTGTCTGCTTTAAGAGGTAGGGTTTGAATCTGGTGTCACCAATTACAGATCCTTGTTGAAATAACTCTTCATGCCCCTAAATATTATGAAATGGCTAAGTCTGACTGGAGATGATTTTTTGTATTTTTCAGCTTATTTCAATGCCCAAACACGGGTTTCTGGGTGGAACAGTGGCGGGTGGGAAATGATCCCAGGTATAGGGAACTTGGTTCTGGAGGCTAAGATTCCCAGCTCCCTGTATTTTGTATTTGATCTTAGATCACTTACTTTTCCTGAGCCCGTTTCCTCAACCTTAAAATGAGGGAATTAATAACATTCTGTTGTGCTTTAGAAATGGTGGAAAGGACAGGGTGTGGTGTGGTGGAGAGAGCAACCAGCCCTAGAATCTGGAGGACCTGATTTTAAATTGGACTTTAGACACTAGCTGTGTGATCCTGGACAAGTCACTTAGCTCCAGTTATCTCCCCAGAAAAGAGAAAAAATGGTGAAGGGATTGGTTTCAAAGAAATTGTAGGACTGATACAAAGTAAAGAGAGCAGAACCAGGAGAACAACGTATACAGTAACACTGGAAAGAAAAACATCTTTGCTATCCTGCCTTCTTTGCTCTCTGGAACATCATATTCCAAGCCCTCTGGATCTTTAATGTAAAAGTTGATACAAAGTAAAGAGAGAAGAACCAGGAGAGCAACGCATACAGTAACGTTGGAAAGAAAAAAAATCCTGGGCGAGTCTAACGGTGACTCCATGATATTTGAACTTTTACTTTCTGGCTCTTTGACCTGGGAGTTCTGGAATTTGGCCATAATAATCCTGGCACTTTTCATTTTCAGATCTAAGGAGAAAATCGGTAGATGCTTTCATTTTCTATTTTATTTTCTGATTCTAGGATATCAGCAGTTTCCTTTAATAATTTTTAAAATTACATCCAAATAGTTGGGAAATGGCTGAACAAGCTGTGTTTATGAATGTAATGGAATACTATTGTGCAATAGAATGATAAACAGAGTGAAAGAGAAAGAAATGGAAAAAAATAGAATGGAAGGAAATGCATACTAATCATGACTGGATGGATTGAATTCACTGATAAAATGCAAGTGGATAGCAGAATAGATTAACAACCCAAATTTTACAGTGTGTTTACAAGTAACACTTGAATCCTAACTGTGTGACCTTGGGCAAGTCACTTAACCCCAGCCTCAGAAGAAAAAAAAAACAAACCCAAGTAACAGTTGAAGTAGAGATACACATAGGATAAAGGAAAGGAACTAGCAGAATCTATTATGTTTCAACTGAAGTAAAAAAAATTCAAATTCTAAAGAATGAATGGACCAAAAAACATCATAGAAACAACTTATTTAAAGAGAATGATATTGAGACAATATACCAAAATTTGTGGAATGTAACCAAGGCCATTCTTAGGAGAAATCTTATGTCTCTGAATACTTACATTAATAAAATAAAAAACAGGTCAATAAATTGGGAAGCAACTAAAAAAAACAAAAAAAACAGAAAGAGAACAAATTAAAAATTCTCAATTAAACACCAAATTGGAAATCCTGAAAATCAAAGAGATTGATAAAATTAAAAATAAGAAAACCAGTGAACTAAATAAATTAATAAAATTAAGAGCTGGTTTTATGGGGAGAGTGGGGAGAATGCAGTAAAATAGATAAACCATTGGTTAATTTAAATAAAAACAAACAAACAAACAAATTACCAGTACCAAAAAATAAAAAGGATGAATTCACCATCAACAAAGAGGACATTAAAACAATTAGGAGCTATTTTGCCCAATTACATACCAATAAATATTTTGTCAATGTAAGTGAAATGGATAGAGGCTTCATCTCACAAATATATAGAAAATGGAGTCAAAGTTATAAGAAGACAAGTCATTCTCCAGTTAATAAATGGTCAAAGGATATGAACAGACTGTTTTCAGATAAGGAAAACAAAGTTATCTATAGTTAGGGAAAAATGCTTTAAATCACTGTTAGAGAAATACAAATTAAAACAACTTATAGGTACTACACATCTATCAGATTGGTTAATATGACCGAAAAGGAAAATGATAAATGTTGGGAAGGATGTGGAAAAATTGGGTCACAAATGTTCTATTATCAGTGGAGCTGTGAACTGATTCAGCCATTTTGGAGAGCAATTTGGAACTGTACCCAAAGGGCTATAAAACTGTGCATGCCCTTTGATCCAGTGATGCCATTAACAAGTCTGTATCCCAAAGAGATTAATTTTTTTTAAAGGAAAAGGCCCTATATGTAAAATATATATATATATATATATATATATATATATATATATTTGTAGGAGCCCTTTTGTGGTGGCAAAGAATTAGAAACTGAAGGGATGCCCATCAGTTAGGGAATACCTTAGCAAATTGTGTTGTATAAATGTGATGGAATACTATTGTGCTATAAGAAATGACAAGCAGGATGCTTTCAGAAAAACCTGAACTTACATGAACTAATGCTAAGTGAAGTGAGCAGACCAAGAGACCATTGTACACAGCAACAGCAATGTTGTATGATGATCAACTGTGAATGACAACTACTCTGAACGAGATAATGATTTAAGACAATTCTGAAGGATCTATAATGAAAAAAAAATCCCCAGAGCAAGAACTGATGGAATCTGAATGCAGACTGAAGCATAATTTTTTTTAAACTTTCTTTTTCTTGGGTGGGTGGGTTTTTTTCTGTGTTCTCTTTTAACATGGCTAATATGGAAATGTTTTGCCTGAGTGCAAACATGTATAATCTATGTCTAATTATTAATCTTTTCAAGGAAGAGGAGAGGGGAGAAAGAGAGAATTTGGAACTCAAAACTGTAAAAAGATGAAGAAAAATAAAATATTAAAAAAGATATGAACTAATAGTCTTACTAGTTGGGATTGAAGAGGGGAGGGAAAGGAACATATTGCAATACATATATATATATGTTTATTTATTTTTTTTTCCACATTGCATTTTATTGGTGTTAATGAATCTTCCTTTCAGGAGAGAGGTTCTTAACTTAGGGGCTGTAGACTTTAAAACATTTTTTTATAATTATCTTAATTTAATTGACTTCCTTTTTAATTTCTAATTCTATGTCTCTTAAGTATTTGAAAACACAATTCAGAGAAGGAGTCTCCTAGACACTGCCACAGGGGTCCAGAACATAC